>NC_064642.1:444091745-444394775 GCF_023864345.2 Schistocerca serialis cubense | reverse complement strand
GAGACTTCGTAGCCGGACATTCAGCTACTAAAATTAAAATTATTTGCATTCTATATAATTAAGCCCCCATACACCATTTCTAAAACAGAGAATGGTACAATATTGTTCACTGATGCACTGTGCAAGGTGATCAATTACGTAACGGGGAAGAGCAGCGCGCTGTGAGAGGACGGGCAAATTGCGCAGTCCTTGGCGCAGATTATGGGCTATGAAAAACCGGTGTGTGTGTGCGTGCGTTGCCTTCTGGGCGTTGCGTTGGGCGGTCGAGGCCATCCGGGTTCACGCCGGAGGTCAGCCAGCGCACTGTGCGGCGGCCAGAGGAAGAAACGCAGGCCGTCAGTTCGTCGCGTCGGCGCCACCCGCGAAAGCTGTGATGTCACCCACGCAATTCCACAGAAAAGCGGCGTAACTGCCGCCGTCCGACTCTGTACAAGGGGCCACTTCTGGCAACGGTATGTTCCCAGATGCACCCCTTACGACATCTGCGGTTGCAAATAATACAGCAAGCTAAACCAACACTAATGTGAGTTGCACGCGTCGGCTATAACGGTGAAAACTTCGTGAGCACATCTATGGTGTGTACCGTACGCACCTGTCTCCGAACGAATACCAAATGTGTGTGAAAAGTTATGGGACTTAACTGCTAAGGTCATCAGTCCCTAAGCTAACACACTACTTAACCTAAATCTTCCTAAGGACAAATACACACACCCATGCCCGAGGGAGGATTCGAACCTCCGCCGGGACCAGCCGCACAGTCCATGAATGCAGCGCCCCAGACCGGGCGGCTAATCCCGCGTGGCTGTCTCCGAACGAATAACTTGGCTTTTAAGCATCTATTACGAACAGTAGTATAAACCATTTATCGTTCTTTGTCGTTTCTTTCTCAAACGTAACAGGTCCCAACTTCGGTTCTCAGTCTTCAGTATCATTTTCATCAGTTAATGGCCTAATTTGAGTAAGTGATGCTGTTTTGGTGATCAGACACTGACGAAACAGCTAAAACGGAGGGTCTGGGGTAAATTAAATGTTACACGTCAGTTCATACTTTCTTTGGAAGGCGAAGTGAAACATATTATCTGGTAAAAAGTATTGTGGCACCGAATAGTGGACATTAGTGCGGAGTGTACGCCCGCCTTCGCCTTCAGGACTGCTTAATACCTGCTGGGGACACTTTCAGTGAAGTAAACGGAATGGGAACCAATTCGTCCTCAAGAGGTGAGACCAGTGGTGGTAGTAATATTGGTCGCTGGGATCTGAAGCTGAAGTTATAACTCTTCTCAGTGGCATTCGACTGGGTTCAGGTCCGTGCTCCAGGCAGGCCAGTCCGTTTCAGGAATGTGGTTGGCCACAAACCAATGCCTAACAGATGTTGCTTGATGTCAGGTTCAAATGTGTTCAAATGTATGTGAATTTCTAAGGGACGAAACTGATGAGTTCATCCGTCCCTAGACTTACACACTACTTACACACTAACTTGAAGGTAAGGACAACACATACACCCATGCCCGAGGGATGACTTGAACCTCCGGCGGGAAGAGCTGCACGATTAGTGACATTGCGCCTCTAAACGCGCGGCTGCTTGACGTCAGGATCCATTGTAATTGATGTAGCGTCTTTATAAAAACCCTAACTACGAAAGACACCGGCATACCGTAACACCACCTCCTACGCACTTCACTGTTGGCGCTACACCTAACCGCTGGTAAGATTCTCCAGGCATTCGTCAAACCTGGTGTTTTACATAGAATTGCGCATCATCTCCCAGTCGTTTCCAGTATGGTCGCTCTCACGAGGAACTGCTCGAACTTTGTCCCCATTGCTTTAACTCCGTACCTATGCTCATTCTGCTAGTTACACTGTTGGAAATCGTGAGTGAGTTATTCCGCGGGATTGCATCCGACTGTTTTACAGCCACACTTCGCAATAGACGACCGTCCCTGCCAGTCAGTAAACGAATTCTGTCTAGTTTTGATTTAGTAATTGTTGTTTCTATGTGTTTCCACTTCAGCCGCATCGCCAATACTCGACCTAGGGAACTTAAGAAGAGTTGGAATGTCCCTGATGGGTATGTTACTCAGGTGACATCCAGTCCATGTTTGAAGCCGCTGAGCTCTCCACACCGCGCCATTCTGCTGTTGCTATATCTCTCCTGACTACATATTACTCCCCACTTTCCTTTATAGTGGCAGATCCGCCGGTCGTGACATCTAATGGTCAGTTCTGTGTAACATAGGAGTATCCGGATAGTTGTGGTCAGATGGTGTGCAGATTATGATTTTGGCCACTTCTGGCACATTTTACAAGCCTGAGGAAGACATTTCTGAGAATGTACGTTTGGAGCACGGCATTTTATGGTAGTGAAGCATGGAAGGTGGGGAACACCGGAACAGAATAGAATCGAAGCATTTCAGATGTGGAGCTACAGACGAAAGTTGAAAATTAGGTGGACTGATAATGTAAAGAATGAGGAAGTTCCGCGCACAGTCAGAGAGGACAGGATGATTGCACATCTGTTAAGACATCAGGGTACGACGTCCATGGTACCAGGGGGAGCTATAGAGGGCAAAAACTGTAGAGGGAGGCAGCGATTGGAATCCAACCAGCAAATAATTGAGGACGCTGCTTGGAAGTGCTACTTTGAGACGAAGAGGTTAGCACAGGAGAGGAATTCGCAGCGGGCCGCATCAAACCAGTCAGTAGACTGATGACAAAAAAAAAAAAAAAAAAAAAACTGTAACAGTACGTCTGAAACCAGTAAATCCAGTGCATTTTTCCCATGTACTAGTCTGTAGAAGAGCCAGGCATTTACGAGGGCCATTTCCAGCATACGTGTATATAGGATCCAGTATAATTTTTTCCCTCTAATTACCGTCGCATATTTTCCAACTAACCAGTCATGGTGGTCAACACCTCCCATGCACGCGTTATACGACTTCAAAACGGCACGGTGTTGCACTTGCGTCTTCTTAGTTGCTTGTCTACTGTACCGCGTAGCTGCTCCCAAAGGTTCAACTTTGTCAAAATTTGTACCAATTGTAACATATCTGTTGTGGTGCTATCGAACAAATAAGACTTCACCATTCCTGTCGAACTGGTAGTCATGGTTTCCTCGAACTGTATTTTTCAGTTCGTTGCTGCTCAGTAGTGGACAGTCACCAACTCGATTCTCTCTGACAGTCCCAGTTGCTCGAAAACCCAAATTTCTTAGATGAATCAGAAGATCTCTACTAGTGAAGAAATTGTCAAAGTACACACAATGATTCTCGGGTTTTCAATGCAGTCGAGCATGTTTAGTACTACTCTTGATCCCAATAGTAGGTCATCCCTTGCAGTATCTTCTGGATCCTTTCCACAGTATAAATCAAATTTGAAACAGTAGCCACTTGCTCCACAAAGAGACCACAACTTATAACCAAATCTAATAGGCTTGCAGTATTCGAACGTGCAGCAATACAAATAACTGAAATGATAACACCAAGTCCCAGTGTCCTATTTCGAGTACACCAAATTTTATAACAATGGAAAACAATGAATATAACTTCAATTGAGCTAACAGTGCAAGTAGTTTAAAAGACACATTGTTGACCATAAATAATCACAAAAATATCTTTGCCACATATTTCAAATATTACTAAATTGTCGATAAAGTAAATACCTGTAATAACGAAAAGTGTGCCTTAGTATTCAATAATCAATTAACGGTAGGATTTATTGCTTCTTTAATTTCCTGTAAGCATACATTTGTTATAAAAAGCATCAACAAATGACATAGAACAGTAATAGTTGCTAATTAATAATTTATTGTGCATTTATAAACAAATATGTGCTCTGTCCTCAAAATAGGACACTGGTACTTAATGGGTTAAAATCTTCTCTGTATAAATATAGTATATCCTATATTATACGCTATTATTTTCAGGAAGTAACAACTACATTGTTTCATACATAGGTACTTCTACACAATTTAAAAGACCAAAGAATATAAAGCAAAGAATATTCGTGGAACTTTTTACTCTCTGCACAAGAAACATCGTGATCGTAAAGGTGTTGTCTAATAATGCTCGTAATTCAGTTGAATTTAAGAAAGCTTTTTTCTTCTGACAGCGAATTTGATGTGAAGTTCAGAAAACATTTCGCTTGTGTTCTACCACCACGAAGCAGAATTAATATCCTTTGTCGAGCCTTGTTTCGCAGACTGATTATCCTATTAAAACGACCCGTAAAGGCTACCACAAACTTCCTAGAATATTGTAATACCTCTTTAATCTTCAGAAGTGGCCGTTTGAAAAATTCTGCTAGCTATCGACGATCAGAAGTGAACAAAAGCAGTACACAAAACACGGCGTGCTTTAGAATACCTACCACGGTACTTGTATTTCAAAGCCGGCCAGCGTCCAATTAAAGGTACCTGCGTAAAGTCCGTCTGGCCTCTGGCCAACGCAATACGTTGTGCCGCTCCGTAGTTACACCGCAGCGTTTTAACGACGAGATCGTATTTTATGGTTGTTAAGGCTGCTATGTGCCTGCTGCTGAACGTAGAGTGCCCGGGGTATATTTACAAATTGACAACTGATAAACCGTATTAAAACTGAATGTCTGACATAAACCAAGTGGGTCCAGAGTAGTTATAGGGGAGGTGCAGGGAAAAATATGTTAAATGATTTCCTAGAGACAGCGCTCTTCTAAAGTGAATAACGTAGTGGTGCTCGTGTAAACTAAAAGTTTGCGCGTTAAGCAATAGGAACACGGTAGCGTCCAAACCATCCCTGTACTGTGATAAATGGAGGGACGTGGCTCCAGTAGTATGTAAGATACGGCAATGGTGTAGCACCATCGTCATACTGACAAGGAGGTGTGATAAAATAATAAAACATGCCTTCGGTCACCATGTACTTTTTTCATTCCTTTACACAACTCAGTGCGTGCGCTCTGAGGATGGAAGATTAGGGGATTACGTCCCATCGACCACACGATTATTAGAAACGGACACAGGCTCAAATTACAGAACGATGGGGAAGGAAAAAGCTATACCCTTTTCAAAGAAACCATCCAGGAATTTGCCTGAAGCGATTTATGTAAATCACGCTAAATCTGCATTTGGATGCCAGGAGGACTATGTCAACCACAGTGCCACCTAGCTGGGTGACCCACTGTGCACCACCGGGTATTTTATCATTTTTCATTACTCCTCTTGCTCAGAGAGAGGTAAATTGGTCGACATGTTGCTGTTAGAAGCTTAGGTGATCGAACTCACTGGTATACATTTTGTATTACATATGTAATATGTCACTACTCATCTACTCATTGTTGTAGAATCCAAACGTGCCATGCAGTACTGCGTAAGGTTTTAGAGATGTTTAAAACCATCTTCCTTTACATTTTCAGCCATTTTTCCCCATTTTATTTCCTTAAATTTTTTACTTGCCAGCCCTCTTTGAAGAAAAAAAAGTGTGTGTCTGTATGCACACAGAACTGGTGGTTTGTTTCAAGATTTGGGTGTTCAGCATAAACTTCTGAATTAAGTATTTTTTTGTTCATGTAACAGCAGCTTGAAACCAGTATTATTGCGTAAAAGCAGTAAATTTGGTTCAGTCAGTTGATACGAAGGCAACGTATGAATTCATGATCTAGAGGTTAGAAAAAAAAAACACTCAAAAGAAAGAAGAAGAAGGAAATGCACCATGCAGGAATTATCCGAATGCGATGGAAATCGGTAGATGCGATGTGCATGTAAACATAAACAAATGATTACAGTTTCAGACAAACTTGATGATCTGTTCAAGAGAAAGAGCTTCACAAACTGAGCAACTCAATAATGCATTGCTCCATATCTGGCCCTTATGGCAAGCAGTTATACGACTTGGGATTGATTGGCAGAGCTGTTGGATGTGTTTCTCAGGGATATTGTGCTGAATTTTATCCAACTGGCCCGTTAGATTGTCAGTATCTCGTGCTGGTTGGAGGGCTCTGCCTCTAATACTCCAAATTTCGCCTGTTGAGTAGAGGTCCGTCGAACGTGCTGTCCAAGGTAAGGTTTGACAAGCACGAAAGCAAGTGGCAGGAACCAGCCGTTAGCGGGCGGGCATTATCTTGTTGAAATGTAAGCCCAGGATGGCTTGCCATGAAGGGCAACAAAATGGGGCGTAGAATATTGTTGATTTATCGCCGTTGCGTAAGGGTGCTGCGGATGACACCCAAAGGGCTCCTGCTATAAAAAGAAACTACACCGTAGAGCACCACTCCTAGCTGTCGAGATATAAAGATGGTTCCATAAAGAGGGCTCTTTTAAAGAACTGATGTCCATTTTTAACTGATAATCCCCGTTTGTTGTGAGATCATGTCACAATCATTATTGCAATAACACTAGCCAACAGACATTTTGCATCTGGGATATGATACGTCAACTAGTGTGTATTCTGGTGTGTAGAATCCGAATATACCAGTTCTGAGTTTTTAAAGGCTTTTTATTTTTCTTATTAATTATTTGGCTTTTTGATGTTCTTCTGTTTTGAGTCCGCAGCTCGAGGCCTCGCGGTCGAGTTCTCGCTTCCCGAGCGCGGGGTCCCGGGTTCGATTCCCGGTGGCGTCAGGGATATTCATCTGCCTCGAAATGACTGGGTGTTTTTGTTGCCTTCATCATCATTCATGAAAGTGGCGAGATTGGACTGAGCAAAGTTTAGGTTTTTGTACGGGAGGTGCTAACCGCGCAGTTGAGTGCCCCACAATCCAAACATCATCATCATCATTTTGTTCTGTTTTGATGTTCAGTTGTTTGTTTTTGATTTGCAGAGGAGATCTAGAAGATCTAAAAATCATTAGTAGATGGTTGGTGTGGTAATACAGTGGTTTGAAAGAGATGCTCAGTGAGTGTTCCCTGTGAAAGACAATGCAAACCTTCTGTGTTTCAAACTTACACTAAGCAAAATGGCAACTAGTAAAGCTCGTTGCTGGCTAAACCACCTCGACAACTTTTGTTATGTGTATGGGAAATTCACTCCAAAAGCCCAAAGAAAACCAATCACTGATTTGGTTAAGAGGGCATGTAAATGGTATTTTGTTTCTCCTGTTGGTGATCAGGATAAAAATTTTGCACCGCATATTGCCTGCATAACCTGTACTACAACCTTAACTGAGTGGTAGAAAGGAAAACGCCGAGCCATGCCATTCGCTGTTCCGATGGTGTAATGTGAGCCTAATGGCCATTATTTAGACTGTTACTTTTGCCTTACAAACTAGACATTAAATAAAATATCCAAATGTATCTTCAGTGCATATTCCTGTGTCCCATGATGAGGGGTTGCCTGTTCCTGTCTGTAACTTGAAACCCACGGAACCAGACACCATCTCAAGTGAATCAGAAAGCATTGATCATATAGAAGAGCACTGCCCTCAGTATCATGACACTTCACCTCAGCTCTTTAATCAAAACGAATTGAACGATATGGTTCGCGCTCTAAAACTTTCAAAACAGCAAGCTGGACTCTTGGGGTCGAGAATACAACAACGGAACCTTCTAGCTTGAGGGACAAAAATTTCCTGTTTCAGATCAAGAGGTGCTTCCTTCGCTCAATATCTCGGTATGCAGAATTCAATGTGTGTATGTAGAGATGATGCAACTAGGTGTACAACATAATCCAAAGGAGTGGTGACTATTTATTCACTCCAGTAAAACCAGCTTGAAAGCAGTACTACTGCATAATGGCAATGTATTCCTATCGGTACCTTTGGCTTATGCAGTAGACATTAAAGAAACTTATAGAACCATGGCTTTGCTGCTAGAGGCAATCAAATATAAGGATCATGAATGGCAACTTTGACATGATTTAAAAGTTGTTGCACTTCTTACAGGTTTACAGGCTGGATTCACGAAATAATGCTGCTTCTTGTGCCTTAGGGACAGTCGTGACAACAAGAACCACTATACAGTCAAGGAAGTCATATGTTGCTGGAAACGTAAATGTGAACAATACCCCATTGGTTGAGCCCGGTAAAATCATTTTGCCTTCCCTTCATATCAAGTTGGGCCTTATCAAGAACTTTGTAAACGCTCTTGATGAAGAAGGAAAGGTTTCCATAACTAAGTGAGGCAAAGCTGAAGGAGGATATATTTGTTGGACCACAAAAAAGAAAACTGCTGAAAGATCCAACCTTTGAGACCAAAGTCGCAGATATCCAACTAGCTGCTTGGTCTTCTTTTAAAGCAAGTGTGAAGGTCTTTTTGGGTAACAGGGAACACAAAAACTCTGTTACCAATGTGAATGATCTGTTGGACAACTATAAGAACATGGGGTGTAGAATGTCGCTTAAAATTCGCTTATTACATTCTCACCTTGATTTCTTCCCGGAAAATCTGGGAGCCGTAAGCGATGAGCATGGTGAACGCTTTCACCAAGACATTGTTACCATGGAACACCGTCACCAAGGCCATTGGAACCCTTCGATGACGGGTGACTACTGCTGGGGTCTTGTTAGGGAGAATGATGAAACGGCAAACAAAAGAAGAACTCCGTCGTCGCATTTTTCAAAAACCAAAGACTTTTAAAGGTGAAAATAACTTCTGAACTAATTTGGACCTTTTATTGGCACTGTGACCGTACATAAATACAAAATAGTATTGATTTCAAACGATCTGAATGTGTATTTTTGTTTGACTTAATTGTGTCAATTTTCGCTTTCACCATTTTTTATTCTGCTGTGCGGAGATGTGACGTCATAGAGAAAAACAGATTTTACCAGTGTATTCAGCATTCCAAAATTAGGTAAATCCACCCATTTACAATCCAGATGCAGAAAAAAGTTTAATAGGAATTAGAGGCCGTTAAGTGCAAAACTAATAGTGTCTATTACGAAGGAGATAGAAAAGCACTTAGCAGGATTACATGTAGCTATTAACCGATCTTCTAGCGTTCTATAAGGCACATGCCCCGCCAAAGTCAAACGCAATGGGTGATGAATCATTCATTAATAATCTTAGATAAGTACGGGTCATCATTGAGGGACATACTAATTTGGACCTGAAAAACAGGGCAGATAAGCAGAAGAACATGACACTCTGGTATCAGAGTCCCGTAAACTTTACTGTTTTGCATTCCTGATGGTATAAAAGTAGCTACCTTGGCTGCGATGAGGAAATGACAACATCTTGAATAGAAGCAGCCGCTAGTAAGTCGAGCGGATGCCCAGACGAGTTGTGGGGCGTACCTGCCACACGACTGCACGTGGTTGGCTGTAGAGCTAATACGGGTTTTATAAGACCGTCGTACCTTATTGTTCGAAGGCTGAGAGTCGTTTTACAAATGAATTAACAGCTGTAGATAAATTACACAATATAAACGAGTGTTGTTTGTCGGTAGTCGCATTACTAGCACTTAACACAATGCAAAACATCTGGGTAGTGTCCTTAGTATTTTAGCTAAATCCCACTGATTAAAAGCTAAAACTGTTTAAAATATGAACTATTAAAATTCGGTTTCGTATCAAGAACAACTAGTTTATACTATATTAATGCTTACCGTTGAAAGTCAGATTAGGAAAGCAGCAAAAATTTGCAAGGGAATCACGTCACACAACAGTGTACAGAAAAACTTAGTGAATATCAGAACCATAATTCAAAATGCAGTTAATATGAGATACGTAAGTTGTTACAGTGAAGGGACTACTCGTAAGGAAGGGTATAAGCAAACCGAAATAGGAGAGAGTGACTCTGCGTCTCAGATTCAGCTGACGGTTCAGTGTTTGGTATTGATGTAGCGGTGGGTAGTGCGTGGTATGGATTTCTTAGATCACTCATAAAAAAGTTCATATGGCGCAGCATTGACCTCAGTATGCATCCCACTTCGAAGACGGGTCTTGGGACACCCCGGTCAGCAGTGGGATATCAACGGACTGCCGCCGGCCATACGGCCAGAACAACAAGGAATGATGGGCTGCAGTGCCATATCTTTTCGTAGCAGGACCACTTTGGTTGTTATCTGCGACACCATTCCAGCATAGTGGTACGTCACCCCGTTTTGTTGACTTCTTATTAAGCCATCCTGGTCTTACATTTCAGCAAGATAATGCCCGCCCTCACACTGCGACAATTTCTACTGCTTGTCTTCGTGACTGCCAAATCTACATTAGACAGAAAGATCGCAAGCTCTCTCCCCATTGACAACGTTTGGAGCATTACGTGTAGGGACGTTCAACCATCTCGGGATTTTACGATCTAACGCGTCCGTCGGACAGAATTGCGGCTCTGATTTCTGCATGTCAAAATTAGGTAAGCGCATCCAAACAGAAACCATATGCAGGTAAACGTTTTAATTTCTTGAATAGTGTTATATAAAATTTCAGAAAACGAAGGAAATCGGGGGAAAATGAACAAATTTAAAAAAAAATCTTGTTTGGTTTTCTTTGATTCGCGGTTTTCAGAAATTTTACGTATTGCTTTCTCGCATCAGGAAAGTACTTTTCCACACGTCAGTGCGACTTAAGAGGAAAAAAAAGCAGCGTAAAGCTCATCTTACTGGCGATGACTGAACCACAGCGAACCAAGTTCATCATGGAACGCAATATAACTGAAATGTTTCAGTGTAGCAGTGGATAAATGGGGAAAAATAAAAGGAAAAGAAATATGCTATGGCTAGCAAGCATTAGCTGAAATATTTTTTGCATTATACCACATATCCTGATTCAGTACCGAAAATATTTGTATTGAATCTGACTAGAGATAAACCGTTGCTCACACACTACGGTGTGTAGGAGGATTGTTGGCGGTACAGAAGCAGCTATGCTGATTTAGCAAGTTGACAGGAGGAAACGTTTTTTCATTAATACGGAGCAATATTTAACGGCTTAAAACATTGCTTCATATCTGTGTGTACCAGCAATTTTACCTAAAATCGCCCGTAACTGATGTGCAAGCTTGGGCAAGAGAAAATTAGACCTGTATCAGAATTAATTAATTTAATAATTTATTTGGGGGATTTGCAAAATAAATAATTATATGAGGAAAATCATTCGCAGAGGATTAAAAACGTTAAAATGACTGGGAATCACAATTTAATCTCTTACTTAAATAAAAGCTGTCACATAGCGCTACGGAAGGCTGTTTTATATTTAATTAATCGTCTGGCTTATGACCTTATCCTAATCTTTATACTAAATACCACTTTGGTAGCTTACGACGAGAATTTTTATCGGCACAACGAAGTAGTTGTGTGTCTTTCAGAAATATCATAATTTCCCATTCCATTGGAATGACTCTGCTCCATAACCGTGATGTAATGCAGGACAGAAGGAAGGTCAGCACCGGTCGTAATGTCCTGTGTCTTTTCTTATTGCGTTGCATATCTAGATTTCAACTGTCAGTACAGCTGTCGTCAGTGAGTTACAAGCAGTCATGTAAATTGAACGTAATTGTACCGACACATATTCCGGTGTATCTTAGACTGGAATATGCGTGGTTATAATTACGTTCAATCTACGTGACTACTTATAATTAGACGGCGGATTATTAGGTTGGAAAAAGTGCATTTTAGGCATTTCAGATAGTCTTTTTCAATACCTCAATTTAAATCTATAAAACCTAAAAGAACTCCTAAAAAGTATTATGCAGAAGAGCTAAACATAACGTGAAATATAAGGTGTTGACAAATGAGCGTATTATTATTCACTTCAAACAAGGAAAATGAAACTATGTACAGCTGCACAACACAGCAAACATTATTTTATTTTAATGTTCAAATTCATGCCAAAACTTTCAGTTTATCTAAGATAAAAATACAGTATAAAAACATATTGCCATATGATGAAATGCGTGTAGTGTCTAATTTAATAAATTCAGTATAAACATGTGGTTTACAGCATTCAGATCATAAATGGCGTCACAATAAAAAACCAGGTTTTATGGAGACAAACTAAGCGCTTGTCAGTCAGTAGTAATTTATATATCGAAAAAGAGCATTCTATATCAACGGATTTGGGAGGTGCGGTAAGGGTCGTGACGTGAATGCTGCAATCAGGGGAGCTGGATTTTCCACTAAGTATGTATGTGTGGTGTGCGTACTGTAAGACCTTCGGTACACACACCATCAGATTATTTGACTTGTCGCTCTAACGAAGTTGGCGAGTGTCAGCAATATGTCTCATGCTCTTATTGTGGCGTGTTTATCTTCTGCCATTAGGTCAGACGATAGAAATGCCACTTGCACGCTTAGAGTAGCAGATTGACGGTGAGCAACTTTAAACAGAACTTGATTAATTTTCACACACATTTATTAAAATAATAACAATCATAAACCTTATTTAACTTGATTCTGGATGCTATTTACAATTGACAACCTGAACTTCCTTTGGTCTTGGTACATTAATCTTATTCTCACATATCTCTGATACTTGACAAAGTGTCTATACATTTATCTTCATGGCTATTTACAGGAATATGATAATCTTATTAGGCGCCGACTGAAACTTCAAATGGTTCAAATGGCTCTGAGCACTATGGGACTTAACATCTGTGGTCATCAGTCCCCTAGAACTTAGAACTACTTAAACCTAACTAACCTAGGGACATCACACACATCCATGCCCGAGGCAGGATTCGAACCTGCGACCGCAGCAGTCGCGCGGTTCCGGACGGAGCGCCTAGAACCGCAAGACAACCGCGGCCGGCTGACTGAAACTTGACTACAAACTAATGCAGACTAATGCGGACTGACTCATTGGAGGTCTGTACACTCGTTATAATACCTCGAGCGTTCAGGTATCACTGCACGTGTGATCCGCGAGGAGAAAAGATTCTACGTTAGCAGCAATCTCATTGGCTGCGTTACATGTTAATACGCGGATTGGCGGAAGCAGAATTTGGTCCGTCTCTAAGGCAGCGCCATCTCGTAGTGCGGAGATGGACGAGCGCTGCGACTGCGCTGTTGTGCTTAACGGGGCGCGCTCTGTTGGGAAAATTGTGTATGCGCTGACTACACGGAACTGTGTACACAACAGTATATTACTACACACAAGTACTTCTGGCCATTGTTCTACTGCAAAATTCCTAAAGTAGAGAAATATTCTCGTACATATGTCTCCCCAACATTTCGAGTTTGGATATAGTTCTTACCACAAAAATGTAGTCCTCTTTAGGCAGACAGATCGTTTTCCTGAAGCTATAGAGGCGGCACCCTCCGGGATATTTCAGGTTATGACCTGACCTCGATATCACTACGCTTGGCCTCCCGCAGCCATTATCGAAACCACTCACTGATGTTACACTGAACAAGTATGGTGGTGACTGCGAATGATTTTAACACAGAGGAGCATATACTGTCACGTGGTTCAGCGTGTCCTCGTGAAATATCACAATAAAAAGTCATGATAAGCCGACCGAAGCCGCCTTACATCCAGGTGCAATAACAGTGTGATCGACTAATACCCTGTACAGCTCTAGGAAACTCATGCTGTTATTCCTCTGCTGCTAACCACGTGCCCCAGCTGGTAACAACTGATTTAGATGGCAAGGAGGCATCTGGAAGTTTTTCTCTCAATGTCTGTATTCTTGATGGTGCCTAAACAAATCTTTAATTATCGTGGAGCTTAATTTATTTATCTTACGGAATTCTGGCCATAATTTCTCTGCTATACTACACTCCTGGAAATGGAAGAAAGAACACATTGACACCGGTGTGTCAGACCCACCATACTTGCTCCGGACACTGCGAGAGGGCTGTACAAGCAATGATCACACGCACGGCACAGCGGACACACCAGGAACCGCGGTGTTGGCCGTCGAATGGTGCTAGCTGCGCAGCATTTGTGCACCGCCGCCGTCAGTGTCAGCCAGTTTGCCGTGGCATACGGAGCTCCATCGCAGTCTTTAACACTGGTAGCATGCCGCGACAGCGTGGACGTGAACCGTATATGCAGTTGACGGACTTTCAGCGAGGGCGTATAGTGGGCATGCGGGAGGCCGGGTGGACGTACGGCCGAATTGCTCAACACGTGGGGCGTGAGGTCTCCACAGTACATCGATGTTGTCGCCAGTGGTCGGTGGAAGGTGCACGTGCCCGTCGACCTGGGACCGGACCGCAGCGACGCACGGATGCACGCCAAGACCGTAGGATCCTACGCAGTGCCGTAGGGGACCGCACCGCCACTTCCCAGCAAATTAGGGACACTGTTGCTCCTGGGGTATCGGCGAGGACCATTCGCAACCGTCTCCATGAAGCTGGGCTACGGCCCCGCACACCGTTAGGCCGTCTTCCGCTCACGCCCCAACATCGTGCAGCCCGCCTCCAGTGGTGTCGCGACAGGCGTGAATGGAGGGACGAATGGAGACGTGTCGTCTTCAGCGATGAGAGTCGCTTCTGCCTTGGTGCCAATGATGGTCGTATGCGTGTTTGGCGCCGTGCAGGTGAGCGCCACAATGAGGACTGCATACGACCGAGGCACACAGGGCCAACACCCGGCATCATGGTGTGGGGAGCGATCTCCTACACTGCCCGTACACCACTGGCGATCGTCGAGGGGACACTGAATAGTGCACGGTACATCCAAACCGTCATCGAACCCATCGTTCTACCATTCCTAGACCGGCAAGGGAACTTGCTGTTCCAACAGGACAATGCACGTCCGCATGTATCCCGTGCCACCCAACGTGCTCTAGAAGGTGTAAGTCAACTACCCTGGCCAGCAAGATCTCCGGATCTGTCCCCCATTGAGCATGTTTGGGACTGGATGAAGCGTCGTCTCACGCGGTCTGCACGTCCAGCACGAACGCTGGTCCAACTGAGGCGCCAGGTGGAAATGGCATGGCTAGCCGTTCCACAGGACTACATCCAGCATCTCTACGATCGTCTCCATGGGAGAATAGCAGCCTGCATTGCTGCGAAAGGTGGATATACACTGTACTAGTGCCGACATTGTGCATGCTCTGTTGCCTGTGTCTATGTGCCTGTGGTTCTGTCAGTGTGATCATGTGATGTATCTGACCCCAGGAATGTGTCAATAAAGTTTCCCCTTCCTGGGACAATGAATTCACGGTGTTCTTATTTCAATTTTCAGGAGTGTATATATAGCGAATGCGTCACAAGTTAATTCAGCATCAAAAGGTAGAGTATTTGAAGCAATTGAAACATCGCAACCATATATGCCGCGGCATCTGTGAAGGCCTGTCTTCATCCACGCCATTTGGACAGAGTACCCCATTATTGACAAGATGAGCAATATTTTCCTGGTTAGTCTTTAGGATTTGCTTTGAACGAATGAAATATGCCGTGGATGACGAATCTGGGTTCAACTTGCCAAAAATCTCATTTGCTATGTGCCGACCAAGTGTGTCTGTAGTTTCATCAATTGAAGTCCATAAGCAAGACTCCCCATATTTTCTTGGATTCTGCGCAATGCGTCAGAGCAAGCTAAATTTACATAATTTTTACACAACTTGACTATGCAGGAACAGACTGACGTCAGTACATCTCAAGCAAACCTTTGAATATAGGACTTGCTTGTTTTCGAAAAGGGATGTTTGCTGCCACAATAGCATGACACAAGTCATTGCAGAATTGGTTCTGTTGGTGGATTTATCAGATGTCTTTGTATAGAGTGTTCGCTTCAGTTTTTATTTTCGTTCAAAATTTGCCTTGTGTAACACTACATCTACATGTTGAGTTAAGTGGAACTTCATATGACTGGGAACCTAATGTAAGAAATAAATAATATGCAATGTAGAATTGCGTATAAAAAGTGTTTGATATTGTCAATTTTAGCCAAATAAACAATAAAATAAGAAACCAACAATACTGTTTAGCAATTTTAGTTTTCCAACTATCCTGTTACTGCACAGGGTTTTTTACAACTCAGAAGTTAAAAAATCAAAGCTGGATGCATCATCTTAGAAACATTTGCACTGAACAGCCAGAAGATTATGACTACCGATCTGCTATCGATATAAACCCATCAAGGAGAAAGCAGCGTCACCTGGCAAGGAATAACTGCTCGTCAGACACATTCACGGTGCATGTAGTACCAGTGAGCACGCTGTCCGTCTGCGGAAGAGGAATGCGCCTGATCTATCGGAGTTTGATCGAGGGCAGATTGTGCTGACCCGGAGGCTCGGCACGAGCATTTTTGTAACTGCATAACTTGTCGTACGTTCGACGAGTGCTGTGGTTAGTGTCTTCAACACGTGGCGGATCCAAAGTGAAACCACGTGCAGACGTCGTGGTGTTGGGCGGATATCTCTCATTACAGATGTCGGATTGGTAAAACAGGACAGACGGCGAACTATGGCGGTACTAACAACTGACTTCAATGCTCGACATAATACAAGTGTGTCTGAACACAGTGCATCGAACACTCCTAACGATGGGCCTCCGCGGCCCATGACTCATGTATGTGCCCATATTAAGACCACGACATCGGCCACTATGACTGAAATGGGCACGTGACCAAGAGCATTGGATGTTGGAACTGTGGCAGAGCGTTGCATGGTCTGATGAATCTAGATACCTTCTTCATGTTGCCGACGGGAGGGTGCGAATCCGTCATCTTCTAGGGGAACGGCTCCTTTACGCCGGTACGGCAGGACGGACACAAGTTAGTGGTGGCTCCATTATACCCTGGGGAACACGTACATGGACCTCCATGGGTACAGTGGAGCTTGTGCAGGGCACCATGACGGCCAAGGGGTATCGTACACTGCTTGCGGAACACGTACACCCCTCCGACATATCATGCATCCCCAAGGTAATGACACTTTTCAACAAGATAATGCGCCAGTCACAAGGCCAGGGGTGTGCTGGAGTAGCTCGAGGAAAATCAGTGGCGAATTCCAGTTGACGTGCTGTTCCCCCCCCCCCCCCTCCCCCCAACTCGCGAGATCTGAACCCGATCGCACACATCTGGGATGCAACTGGCATCAGAGCTCATCGCGGAATTATGGAGATTAGGTAACTTGTGTGTACAGATGTGGTGCCAACTCCCTCCAGGGACCTCATTGTTTCTATTCCGCTGTTATCCGTGCCAAAGGTGGACATACTGGCTATTAGGCAGGTGGTCACAATGTACTGGATGATCAGTGTATGCTTTTTCCAGTAGGTTTCACAGGTTATCATTCCTTACGTGCTCTTAATACGAAAATTGACCTCAGCAGCTTGCCGGCCGGACTGGCCGTGCGGTTCTAGGCGCTACAGTCTGGAACCGAGCGACCTCTGCGGTCGCAGGTTCGAATCCTGCCTCGCGCATGGATGTGTGTGATGTCCTTATGTTAGTTAGGCTTAATTAGTTCTAAGTTCTAGGCGACTGATGACCTCAGAAGTTAAGTCGCATAGTGCTCAGAGCCATTTGAGCCACCTCAGCAGCTGAAAAATTATGAAGAAGTGAAAAATTGTCTTCCGGTGTCTCTTAGCATATTTTTAAACAATATTTTCAAAGTAATCTGCTTCACAAATACTCTGACATCGAAAGATGCGAGAAGTAACTCGCAATTCCAACATGGAAGGGCATAAAAGCAACTAATCTTTGTTGCACACTTCGCCTGGTGTACAGTGCGGAAACACTGGCAACCACCGTCTTATACGATCAGACTTTGAACTAGCAGTTTTTGGAATTTTCTTATAATGAAATATTCGCACACTGAACTAGAATAAATTTTCAACAATGAGAATGCCAGATCTTTATACGTCCAGAGTACTAGTTTAGTTTTGCTGGTGGATCATAACAGTTTGAACATGGTCTCGCTTTCGTTCAGTGAGAGTCTATGTATAACCAATTAGAGGTGAGGTAATTTACTCCAATGGCTAAACAGCTTTAATTTTCCTCTTGTGTATGTGTTTTTCATTTCTGATCAATTATTTCTAGAAAGGCCAGTCCAGGATTCTAGGAGCTACACCCTTTCTTTTTTTTTTTTTTTTTAAATGTCGCCTTCAACTCTTCCACCTTAGATTCTTGTAAGCAAGTCAATTTTTTTTTTAATTCAAAAATTTTATGCAACGTTTAAGAAATAAGTATGTTTCAGGATTTTACAGCAAAAATAGGTAAAACAGGTGTTAATACCAAAATTCACTGTTTTAGATGCTATAAAATTAACGATTTCGGGTTAAATTAGGCATGAAAGGCAAAAATTAAAGTTTATTTGCTGCTAGGAATTCAGGAAAAGAACAGGGTTTCACGTACAGGCGCGCAGTCTACTTAAAACGCTCTGCTGATAGCTGCACTGTGAGTTGAAATCTAAATCCACAAATTAATAAAAAATAATTTATTACTTTCGATGTTGACCCTTTTCTGTCCTAGATTCCAGAAATATTTTACTACTACACTTTATAATGAGTTAAAGGATAGCATTAGTTGACAATTCGCGCTTTTTGTACATGACATGTGATGAGGAAAAATTACACTAAAATGTAATTAAGTATCTACAAAATATCACCCTAGAACTACGAGTAGGTCTTAAAAACTATATGTGCGAAGCTGTGCACATGACGAACAATAATGGGGGTATCTATTGGACAAATTACAAACTGAATCCTCGGGCATGGGTGCGCGTGTTTGTCCTTAGCATAAATTAGGTTCATTAGTGTGTAAGAAAGAAAGCTTTTGACAATGTTGATTGGAATACTCTCTTTCAAATTCTAAAGGTGGCAGGGATAAAATACAGGGAGCGAAAGGCTATTTACAATTTGTACAGAAACCAGATAGCAGTTATAAGAGTCGAGGGGCATGAAAGGGAATCAGTGGTGGGGAAGGGAGTGAGACAGGGCTGTAGCTTCTCCCCGCCGTTATTCAATCTGATTATTGAGTAAGCAGTAAAGGAAACAAAAGAAAAATTCGGAGTAGGTATTAAAATCCATGGAGAAGAAATAAAAACTTTGTGGTTCGCCGATGACATCGTAATTCTGTCAGCAAAGGACTTGGAAGAGCAGGTGAACGGAATGGACAGTGTCTTGAAAGGAGGATATAAGATGAACATCAACAAAAGCAAAACGAGGATAATGGAATGTAGTCAAATTAAGTCGGGTGATGCTGAGGGAATTAGATTAGGAAATGAGACACTTAAAGTAGTAAAGGAGTTTTGCTATTTGGGGAGCAAAATAACCGATGATGGTCGAAGTGGAGAGGATATAAAATGTAGACTGGCAATGGCAAGGAAAGCGTTTCTGAAGAAAAGAAATTTGTTAACATCGAGTATAGATTTAAGTGTCAGGAAGTTGTTTCTGAAAGTGTAGCCATGTATATAAGTGCAACATGGACGATAAATAGTTTGGACAAGAAGAGAATAGAAGCTTTCGAAATGTGGTGCTACAGAAGAATGCTGAAGATTAGATGGGTAGATCACATAAGTAATGAGGAGGTATTGAATAGAATAGGGGAGAAGAGGAGTTTGTGGCACAACTTGACAAGAAGAAGGCACCGGTTGGTTGGACATGTTCTGAGGCATCAAGGGATGACAAATTTAGCATTGGAGGGGAGCGTGGAGGGTAAAATTCGTAGAGGGAGACCAAGACATGAATACACTAAGCAGATTCAGAAGGATGTAGGTTGCAGTAAGTACTAGGGGATGAAGAAGCTTGCACAGGATAGAAGAGCATGGAGAGCTGCATCAAACCAGTCTCAGGACTGAAGACCACAACAACAACAGTGTGTAAGCTTAGGGACTAATGTGCTTAGCAGTTAAGTCCCATAAGATTTCACACACATTTTTGAACAAACTGAATCTGTGAATCAAATAATTGTTTGAGAGTGCTAATGTCCTAATGGAGTGGAACAATTATGTAGGCTGGTTGATAAAAGAAATGATATTGGTAGAATGTGGGGCGGAAGTGAATTGCAGTCGAAAGAAGGAAAGAATTCTGGTCAGACGAATAGAGGGCAATGTCAACAGCAGCAGAAAATGGTACAACGGGAGTAACACTCCTTATGAACACGAAGATAGAGTGAGTTACTTTGTATAGCCCAGTGATAGAGCTGTTTCCATTAGAAAAGACAGTAAACCCACACCAACAATAGTCCAGGTACAGAAGATGAGGTCGCAAGGAGAAGAGGAACAGACAGGGATAATGAACGGGTAATTCAGTTCATACACGGAGATGAAAATTTAATAGTCACTGAGGGAACTGGAATGCCGTTGTAGGAGAAAGAGTAGAATAAAGTGTTACGGGATAATATGGGCTTGGTAGTAGGAATGAGAGAGGAGAAAGAAAAACTGAGTACTGCAATAAATTTCAGATGGTAATAACGAATACTCTGTTCAAGAATCACAAGAGGAGGAGGTATGCTTGGGAAAAGCCGTAAGACAGAGTAAGATTTCAGTTACATTACATTACGGGCAGGTACAGATTCCGAAATGAGATACTGGATTGTAAGACGTATACAGGAGCATATGTAGAAACAGATCACAATTTAGTAATGATAGAGAGTAGGCTGAAGTTTAAGAAAAAAGTGGTTCAAATGGCTCTGAGCACTATGGGACTTAACATCTGTGGTCATCAGTCCCCTAGAACTTAGAACTACTTAAACCTAACTAACCTAAGGACATCACACACATCCATGCCCGAGGCAGGATTCGAGCCTGCGACCGTAGCAGTCGCGCGGTGAAGTTTAAGAGACTAGTCAGGCGCGAAGAAGTGGGATACGGAACTACTAAGGAATGAAGAAGTTCTGTACGGCCTTAGATATTGTGATAATGAATATCTCAGTAGGCAGCTCAATTGAATAAGAATTGACCTCTCTAAAAAGGGCAGAATTGGAAAGAAAAACGTAGGTACGAGGAAGGTAACTGCAAAGAAACCATAGGTAGAAGATGAAATACTTCAGTGGATCGAAGAAAGAAAGAGGTACAAAAATATCAGGGAAATTTAGGAATACATAAATACATATCGCTTAGGAATCAAATAAGTGGGAAGTGCAGGAAGCTAACGTGAAATGGTGGCATGAAAATGAGGAGAAATAGAAAAATAAATGACTGTCGGAAGAAGAAGAAGAAGTCAAAGCTACCTTCGATGATATTAATAGCAGGGGTGGTAACATTAGGAATACAATGGGAATTTCGTTGTTAAATGCACAGGAAAGAACGGATAGGTGGAAAGAGTACGTTGAAGGCATCTTTCAGGGGGAATCAAATAAGTGGGAAGTGCAGGAAGCTAACGTGAAATGGTGGCACGAAAATGAGAAGAAATAGAAAAATAAATGACTGTCGGAAGAAGAAGAAGTCAAAACAACCTTGGATGATATTAATAGCAGGGGTGGTAACATTAGGAATACAATGGGAATTTCATTGTTAAATGCACAGGAAAGAACGGATAGGTGGAAAGAGTACGTTGAAGGCATCTTTCAGGGGGAAGACTTGTCTGATGACGTGATAGAAGAAGAAACAGGAGTCAATAGATAAGATATAAGGAGTCTAGTATTAGAATCAGAATTCATAAGAGATGTGAAGACCTAAAATCAAATAAAGCAGAAGGGATGGATAACACCCTATTGGAATTTCTAAAATCAGTGGGGGAGGTGGCAATAAAGTGATTACTGATGTTGGGGAGTAAAATGCATGAGGCTAACGATATACCATCAGACTTCCAAAAAAAACATGTTACACGCAGTTCCAAAGATTGCAAGAGCTGACAAGTGGGTGCGAGAATTATCGTTGTCAGTCAGTTTAAAAGTCAGCGCGTCCAACATGCAGACAAGAATAATACACGTAAGAATGGAAAAGAAACTTGAGGATATGCTGGATGTCGATCAGTTTAGCTTTAGGAAAGGTAAGTGCACCAGGGAAGCACTTCTGGCGTCACTGTTGTTAAAGGAAGCCTGACTGAAGAAAAATGAAGATACGTTCATAGGATTTTTCGACTTGAAGAAAGCTTTCGACCATGTAAAATGGAGCAAGATTTCCCAAATCCTGAGAAAAATAATGCTAAGCTATGCGGAAAGACGGGTAGTATACAGTAAGAGTGGAAGAAAAAGAACAATGTGGACGGATTAAAAAGAGGGTAAGACAAGGCTGTAGTCTTTTGCCTCTACTGTTCAATCTATACGTCGAAGAAGCAATGATGGAGGGAAAGTCAAGGTTGGAGAGTGAGATTAGTATTCAAGGAGAAAGGACGCTAATGTTATAACATTCGCTAATGATATTGCTACCCTCAGTGAAAGTGAGGAAGAATTACACGGCCTGTTGAATGGAATGAATATTGAATATGGACTGAGAGTAAATCGAAGAAGGACGAAAGTAATTAGAAGTAGCGTAAATGAGAACAGAGATTAAATTAACATGATAATTGGTGATCACCAAGGGGACGAGGTTAAGAAATTCTGCTACCTAGACTGCAAAATATCGAATGACGGACAAGCGAGGAGGACATAAAATGCAGACTAGCATCTGCAAAAAGAATATTCCTGGCCAAGAGAAGTCTACTAGTATTGAACATAGGCCTTAATCTGAGGAAGAAATTTCTGAGTATGTGCGCTTGTTTGTCAGTGAGATGCTGACTATGAAAAACCGCAACAGAGGAGAATAGAGAATTGCAGGTGGGATGGATGTTGAAAATTAGGGTGACTGACAAGGTAATGAATGAGGAGGCTTTTAGCAGGATCATTAAGTAAAGGAATGTATGAAAAACATTAACAAAAAGATGGTACGGGATGATACGACATTTGTTAACAGTTTAGGGAATAACTTCCACAGTGCTAGAGCGACCTGCAGAGAAGACAAGTATTGGGATACATGCAGCATATAATTGAGGATGTATGTTGCCAGTGCTACTCTGAGATGAAACAGTTGGCACTGGAGATGAATTAGTTGCGGCCCGTATCAGACCAGTCAGAAGGCTGATGACCCAAAAAACTACGAAAGAGGTTGCATACCAAACTTACGTGAATGATGGTGAAGTGTATGTGACCCACATCAGTCCGAGAAAACAGGAGACATGAACATATTTAAGGACGGGTGGTGCTAACGGGAAGAGGGTTATTTCAATGAGGGCAGTGACGTAAATGAAATATTTTAACCGAAAGACATGTGAGAACTTGTTAGGAAAGCTTTCAAGAATCGCCTTAACAGTAGAAACTATGAAAATTCTACAGTCCGTTCCATAATTACTTCGTACAGATGGTGTAGAAAAAAAAATAGAAGAATAACAATCCGCACACTTGTGTGCAAGTCATCTTCCATCGCTTCGTCCTTGAATGACACTAGAACAAATCACAATACGCACCGTCTGTGAATGACAGTGGTTCAAATGGTTCAAATGGCCCTCAGCACTATGGGACTTAACTTCTGAGGTCATCAGTCCCCTAGAACTTAGAATTACTTAAACCTAACTAATCTAAGGACATCACACACATCCATGCCAGTAGCAGGATTCGAACCTGCGACCGTAGCGGTCGCGCAGTTCCAGACTGAAGCGCCTGGAACCCCTCGGCCACTCCGGCCGGCTAATGACAGTGGTCTTCGTTGTGATTTGCAGAGAATAGCTGCAGCTAGATACTGCAGACAAGATAGTCACAGAATACAGACTAGAACCCGTAAAGAACAATCTACGTTTCCCTCGGCTGTCTGTTATATGCGACTGAATTCCCAGACGTTAATTTTTTTGGGTCATGGATATTTGTCACCTTAGAGTATGTGCTAGTTACAGTTCTCAACTAACATGCTGCATTTTAATTCATTTACACCCATAGTATGCAAAAGAACGTCATTAGCACATATTACATACTAATTAGCTACAGATGATTTTTAGAATTTCATTGTCTCTGAGATAGAGGCTGTTTTAAAAATACCGATATTGGAAAATACGCTATAAAATGACTGAGGATCACCTAAGAATAACTTAGAAGCATATACCCTAGATGTAGCGAAGAAGTTTAAATCATTTCATTAAGGCAAGCCCTCAGGTCTAGATCGTTTACCACTTAGGTTTCTTTCAGGGGACTGTGCACTGATAGAATAGTCCATACTTAGCGACCATATATAACCGCTCACTCGTCGAAAGTTTCGTACCTAAGGACTGGAAAGTTGCACAACTCGCACCAACACCCAAAAAGAAACCGAAGTAATCCGCTGACTTGCTGACCCACGACATTAATAACCATTTGCTGTAGAATTTTGGAACATTTACTGTATTCGAACACTATGAATTAATATAATTGCGTAGGCTTCCGCGGCCAGAGTCAGTTGACATAATAGTTTTCTGGGTTTGGTACTGCGTCATAATGTAAAAACTACTGCTGCTATATAAAACCAACGTTTCGGCCACGATTGCAGCGGCCTTCTTCTGGGTCTAATAATGCGTTCTGGCTATGCAGTGTCCTTTATATTTTGTTGTTTGTGTTCACTGCACATGCCATTACGTCATAATTTTAAAAAGGTAGTTAGTTTATTGGTCACTTAAGGAAGAAGGAGAGGAAACTTTATTTTAATAGGTTGTTGCGTTGGAGGGAGAACGTGACCTCTGCTGTCCATTGGCTGTTGTGTTATGTACCATGATTGGTGGCCACCGTCGAATGAGAAGTTTTCTGCTGTTTACCAACTGCTGGACGTCGGCCGCGCGGCGGCAGTTACTCGCCTGTAGTGCTCGTGCCTCGTGTTGACAGTGCGGTCTGTTGGGCTCTGACTGCTGGCAGCCAAGATGGGCAAGCCTGAGTCCATCCTCCCTGTTCATGTTGTTAGGGTGTTTAATTATTTCGATGGCCTCTCTGAGTTTGCGTTTCGTCATAATAGGCTGTTTGGCCAACACACATGCTTCGCTGAATTTCATTTCTTTTCCGCAGTCATGGTGGTGTTCTACCACTGCGGATTTGTTGTGTTGCCCTAGACGAATATAACGCTCGTGCTCCCGAATGCACGTTGCTATTGGCCTACCAGTCTACCCTAACAACATGAACAGGGAGGATGGACTCAGGCTTGCCCCATCTTGGCTGCCAGCAGTCAGAGCCCAACAGACCGCACTGTCAACACGAGGCACGAGCACTACAGGCGAGTAACTGCCGCCGCGCGGCCGACGTCCAGCAGTTGGTAAACAGCAGCAAACTTCTCAGTCGACGGTGGTCACCAATCATGGTACATAACACAACAGCCAATGGACAGCAGAGGTCACGTTCTCCCTCCACCGCAATAACCTATTAAAATAAAGTTCCCTCTCCTTCTTCCTTAAGTGACCAATGAAACTAACTACCTTTTAAAATTATGACGTAATGGCATGCGCAGCCAACACTAGCAACAAAATATAAAGGACACTGCATAGCCAGAACGCACCATTAGACCTAGAAGAAGGCCGCTGCAATCGTGGCCGAAACGTTGGTTTTTCTATAGCAGCAGTAGTTTTTACATTATGACGCGGTACCAAACCCAGAAAACTATTATGTCAATTACGAATTAACTCAAAGAAAACGAGTTACTGATAAGCAGCCAACACGGATTCATAAAATATCGCTCTTGTGAAACACAACTAGCTTGCATGTGTAGGGAGTGCGTCTCAGCTGTGAAACTGGATTCGTGACTTCCTATCAAAAAGATCACAATTAGAGTAATTGCCGGACAATTGCAAAATGATTTAGACAAAACATCTGTACGGTGCGAAAAGTGGGAATTGACTCTAAAAAATGTAAAGAGAAGACATCGACATCAGTACTAAAAGGATTCCGCTAAATTTCGGTTACGTGGTAAGTCACACATGTCTAAAGACTGTAATTTCAATTAAATTCTTAAGAGTTAAGGTTATGAATAACTTCAACTGTGACAATCAGATAGATAATTTTGTGGGGAAAGCAAACCAAAGACTGCAATTTGTTGGCAGAACACTTAGAAAATGCTACAAGTCTACTAAAGAGACTGTTTACACTACACTTGCCCATCCTCTTCTGGGGTGTGCTGCGCGGAGTGGGATAAGGTAGGATTGTCGGAGGATATCGAAAAAGTTTAAAGAAGGATAGCTAGTTTTGTATTATAGCGAAGCCGGAGAGGGTGTGCCAGGGATTTGACAGCGAACTGGCGCGGCGATCAGTAATTCATTGCGTCAGGATCTTCTCATGCAATTTCAACCACCAACTTTCTCCTTTGAATATAAAAATATGTCGTTGGTGCCCACCTACTCAGGGATAAACGATCATCATAATGAAGTAAGAGAAATCAGAGCTCGCACAGAAAGATTTAAGTATTCGTTTTCCCGCGTGCTGTTCGAGAGCGGATAGGCAGAGAAATAGCTTGAAGGTGGTGCTATGAGCCCCCAGCCTGGACTTAGCTGTAAATCACAGAGTAGTCACGCAGATGTAGACGTAGATGCAGGTGACAGCATTCTCATTCACCTGCAGATTGCTGAATACATGATACTTTTGCAGAAAACTTCCATATAGACAATGTAGCGTCGTATGACGCACGACAAAGTGTCAGGATGGCGGCTGTCATTGAGGCTTCCCTTGACGGTGGAGCAGAGAGAAGACAACACTGGACATGGCAGTGGCAACCACGTTGTCTTTTCAGACGTGTTCCCATTCGATGTACGTAATCACAAAGGACGTGTCCGTGCGTGATATTCCGGGAAGAACGTTACCAGATTCCAATCGTCATCGTTTTTCTTACCCGGCATCTGGTTTTATGGTATTGTATGTCACAGGGTGCAAACCAGAGCAGGTATGGGTCACACTGCCCATAATTAGGACTGCAGACGTTAATATTTCTGACGCGTTAAGACTGATAGCTCTGCCTTGTCTTCAAGGTCCCACTCACAATTTCCAACAACGTAACGGAAGACCGAACGTAGTCCTGATTGTCCTGCCGTGCTTCGAAACAGAGTGTGCTCGACTTTGGACATGGGAAGCACGTCCCCTAGGCTTCTAACCTATCTGGAAACATCTAAGTATGTCACACTCCAATTCGCCATTGATTACGATCGACAAATTATGGTTTAGAGCTCCACAATGTGAAATAATGTACCCTTACATTTCAGCCAAGCTCAGTTCGACTCCATGACCACACAGGTTAGAGCCGTTGTTGCTGGCAAAGGTTGCAGCTCTGTGTACGAAATCCAGGACGCAGTGTACTGAATATATAACCTACAAATTTAATTGGTAGAGAACCTGCCCGTGAAAGGCAAAGATCCCGAGTTCGAGTCTCAGTCCGGCACACAGTTTCAAATAAGTTTCATAACAGCGCACACTCCGCTGCAGAGTTAAAATCTCATTCTGGAAACATCCCCCAGGCTGTGGCAAAACCATGTCTCTGAAATATCCTTTCTTCTAGGAGTGCTGGTTGTGCAAGTTCCGCAGGAGAGCTTCTGTGAAGTCTGGAAGGTAGGAGACGAGGTACTGGCGAAAGTACAGCTGTGAGGACGGGGCGCGAGTCTTGCTTGGGTAGCTCAGTTGGCAGAGCATTTGCCCGCGAAAGGCAAAGATCCCGAGTTCGAGTTGGGTCCGACACACAGTTTTAATCAGCCAGGAAGTTTCAAATTTAATTTGTGGTCTTCCTGTTGTAATGTATCAGCAGAGAGGGTAAAGTTACATTATCTGCTACTGTTCCTGGTGTTGAAGTTTTCAATATGGTTTAATAGAGAAGCCGCCATATCATCAACTGAATTGTTCAGAGTGTCCATCAAAGAATGTCTCTGTTATAAACTGTAATGGTATCAACTGTAAGCGTTGCAGAGTGTTGGTTCAAGGTCACAACTAAAGAGTAAGTCAGTTGTAGATGAGCGCAAGCGAAAGGACTGCTTGCTTTCCTGCTTGCAACGCCACGTATGTAATATGGATACTCCTGAGCCCAAAGCGATTTGTGTTCAGGAATTCGCCGGCCAGAGTGGCCGAGCGTTCTAGGAGCTACAGTCTAGAACCGCGCGACCGCTACGGTCGCAGGTTCGAATCATGCCTCGGGCATGGATGTGTGTGATGTCCTTAGGTTAGGTTAAAGTAGTTCTAAGTTCTAGGGGACTGATGACCTCAGAAGTTAATTCCCATAGTGCTCAAAGCCATTTGAATCAATATTTGACCAGAAATTCGCCAAGAGTGAATCTGTGAATCCAGTTTAACGTGCATTGTGATCCCCAATCCGTCAAAAACATCCGCCAATGATACAGCAAACTCGAAACGACCAGATGTCTGTGTAAAGGGAAAAGTACGCGATGAGCATAAGTGCCCAAAGAGGATGTCGACCGTGTCAAAGCATCTTCCTACGTATTCCTAAGAAGTCTACCCAGGAAGCAAGTCTTGAACTTCAACTGCCAAAGACAACAGTGCGAAAAGTTTCAAGAAAATGTGCACGTGCGTCCATATTGATTACATGCTTGAAAGCCAGATTATTACGGTGTACGTTATAACTATGCAAGCGAAGTGTTGCAGTTAGAAAATGACTTTCGTGATCGTATGGTGTTCACTGATGAGGAAACTTTTCATTTGAGTGAAAGATAAATACTCATAACGTTCCATAAACTTCCTCATGAAGCTTTACAGTAAAAAGACGTTCCCTGAAATTAAACTTTTCTTCGCTGTGTACCGTCTTCAGACGTACTGACCATTTTTTTCGCTGATGTTACCGTAAAATGGATGGCCTAGCCAGATATGTTGCAAGAGTGGCACGTTCCGCAACTATATGAATCTGAAAACTTTGTGTGGCAACAAGTTGGATCCCTCCTAGTTGTCATCTCATCGTAAGAGAGTGATTGCACGTCGAAGTCCCTGACCGATAGAATGGTCGTAGTGGTCAATACGGGAGCGCACTTTTCCCATAGCTTCCCTTCTTCTGACCTCACATTATGTATTTGTTTTTCCTTTGGGCTTTATAAAACATCTTATCTCCGTTCCGCCACTATCAAATGATTTTTCCAAACTTGAGACAAAAAACTGAATGGGGAATTGCATCCATTACTTTGGGCTTGCCAACAAGAGTGAAGGAACAATAGGATTTTATGTTGGATGTGTGCATACATTGAACATTTGTGAGAAAAAGTATTTCAGTTTACCTTTAATTTGGCGTCTGATTTCTTGCAATCAGCTGAAGTAATCCGTTGTAATGTAGCATTGAAACTGGGACTTTTTTACGGGTACCCTGTTGATGTAGGAAAGCAATCAATGATGTGAGTTCCAAACCCACTCACATCAGCGCTGCCTACCTCTAATTAGCAATCATTAACGTCGTGGATGACACCGTCCTAAGACGCTTGATCCTAGCTGGAGCGCCACTTCCGTACATTCCTGATAAATTAACTGCTGTTTGTGTACGGAAAGAGAGATCCAGCAGGTGTCCGACATTCAAATGTCACGGACACTGAGGCGCCAGGCACAACCGGCGGGAGACCTCGAGGGGTCCTTTGTCGCCATTTACAGCCACAAACGGATAGCAAATAATTACAGTAGGAATAGACGTGCAGTAGATTCTGAGTTTTTCTTGATGTGTTCCGTACGTAATCACTGTGTGTACACTCGTTGAACTACATTACATACTTACATTGACCTGTGTTGAGGTCCGGCGTTTCTCACTCAAGTAACGCTTGTACTCTTAAATCTCCTTTGGATGAACTCTGTAAAATGGTACTGTATCGTGAATCACTTGTTCATGCAGCCTTGCCCTTGTTACGACCATTCACCACTTTTATGGTAATGATCTCCTTGTTAATTCCCTCCTGCCTCTGACACGACGTCATTTCCTTTTCCTACAGTTATATTTAGCGGGCGTATTCTTCCACTTAGACCCTTACATGCTTAGGATGGTAAATACAGTACTTCTATATTCGCCTGGTACATTAACAGTAGGGTTATCGATTAACTAATTAAAGATAGAATGGCCTCACTGGAGGTATGTGATGTCGAACACGACAGTAGGTCAATAAAATAACAGTTACTCAAGGACATGTTACTTATAATACGTCTTGATAGCAAAATTTTTTATTCATATGACCGATTTCGGTTCATTCAGAACCAACTTCAGATCTGATATTTCAGTTACAGGAGTAACCCGTCCAAATCCAGCAACTTTCACATGCTGCGTCACTATTTACACTGAATGAATATGAATAAAAAATTTTTCAATCAAGACGGATTATAAGTAACATTATACAATCACTGATTGCTGCTATCCCATCAGACATTATGTCTGTTTTTGCAAATACTCAAGGACAGTTGGTACTGATCACTTCTACTGATGTCTTAGCACAACGAAAATATAAATATGTTGCAAATAAATCTATTCATCATCTCTACCAAAGTGTTTATATGAAGGTTTTTATTATACCCAATCATTCTGACCAGTCGCTTGTAAATAACCTATTTTAATGTAAACAACTCCACAGCCTCTTCAGATGCTATTAAAATAAAAGAAGAATACGTATGCCTTCAAATGTTCTACATTAGTTTAATGCTAGCAAGAGACAATTTTTAAGTGCTATACGAGGTTAAGTTCGTTGACAAGACATATGTGACGTTACTCGAATTCAGCCCCAAAGCTAAGGTATTAGGTCACGTCAGAGTAGGCGTGATCATTATACTCCACACAGTTCCTTCTTATTGTATCGCCAGCAGAAAATTCCGGCGTCGCCCAGTTATTTATTGACAGCTGTGCGTCCACGCCCGTACCGCGCACCGTCTAGCCTTCATGTTTATGAAGTCATGTCTCCTGAAGCGCAGCGCCTGGCCCTCATGCCCAATGTTTATGAAGTCATATCTCCTGCAGTAAGTGTCGTACAATGATGTAATTATATATGTACATTCGACGGAGTACGTGTTTGACTGGAATTAACAGCAACGAAGTAATAAATTTAAACGGCACCAAGCGGCAGTTTTCTACGCATCTCACTGTTTATGATGTCATGTCTCCTGAACGTCATGTCTTATAATGATACAATATTCTAAGTACAATCAGCTATATACTTGGACACGGACTGGGATATTTATTGCGAATAACGTAGCAAAGAAGTAATAAATTTAGAATTCATGCATGATGCGGAAGTTTCTCACGCATGTCATCGTTTATGATTTGAACCGGTGTCCTTTCGAATGCAAGTCCAGGGTTTTACCACCTACTTGGTGCCATGATCGAAGCAGCCAATTCTCTTTGTAAGGTAGTCAACTGTCAACACCGTAGTACAACTATGTATGGAGCAAGGAACGTTTCAATGAGAATACAACTTTCTCCAAAAAGTGTATGCACGAGCATCTCACATAACGATAGTCCACTTGTGAACAATGACCTACTCAAACTTTGTCACAGGATGAAACGTTTGGCAGTGCCACGTCTCTCAGTTATTGTAACAATTAAGTGAGTCCTATCGCATTGCAGTGCAACAGAAAGAAAGGAGTACAGAAGTACAAAAATGTTCCGTGAAATTCAGGATTATAGAAACAAAGTCACCTAGGAATGAAATAAATACGAAGTTCAGGGAAGCTAAGGCAAAATGGCTGCATGAATAATGTGAAGAAATCGAAAAAGAAATGATTTTTGGAAGAACTGACTCAGCATATAGAAAATTCAAAACAGCCTTCGGCGAAATTGAAAGCAATCCCGTTAACATTAAAAAAGAACTGGGAATCCCACTATTAAATGCAGAGTAAGGAGTGGACGTATGGAAAGAGCTCAATGATGGCCTCTATGAGCGGAAAAACTGCCTGATGACGTGACAGATGAAGAAAAAGGAGTCGATATTTAAGATATAGATGATCCAGTATTACAATCAGAATTTAAAGGAAGAAGGGACAGATAAACATTCTATCATAATTTCTGAAATCGTTGGGGAAAGTGGCAAGAAAATGACTACTCACGTTAGCGTGTTAAACGTATGAGTGTAACGCTATACCATCTGACATTCGGATAAACATCATCCCCACAATTACCAAGATTGCAAGAGCCGACGACTGCGAGAATTACAGCACAGTCTGCTTAACACCTCGTACATCCATCATCCAAGTTGCTGACAAGAATAATACACCGAAGAATGGAAAAAAAATTGAGGATGTGTTAGATGAATTGTTTGACTATAGGAGAGGTAAAGGCACTAGAGAGGCAGTTCCGACGTTGCGTTTGATAATGGAAGAAAAATCAAGAGACGTTCATAGGATTCGGCGATTTGTAGAAAGCGTTCGACATTGGAAAATGGTGCAAGATTTTCGAAATTCCGAAAAATATAAGGGTTAACTATAGAGAAAGATAGGTAATATACAATACGTACAACATCCAAGAGAGCACAATAAGACTGCAAGACCAAGAACGAAGTGCTAGGATTATAAAGGGTGTAAGCAAGGATGGAGTCTTTCGCCCCTACTCTTCAATCTATACATCGAAGAAGCAATGAAGAAAATGGAAGATGGGTTTAAGAAAGTGGTTAAAGGATATCAGTGATTAGGTTTTCTGATGACATTGCTATTCTCAGTAAAAGTGAAGAAGAATATCAGGATTTTCTAAATGAAATGTACAATCTGATGAATGCGGAATACTGATTGAGAGTAAATCGTAGAAAGCCGAAAGTAAGAGAATTAATCGTATAAAGCCGAAAGTAAGAGAATTAGCATGAATGAAAACAACTAGAAACGTAACACCAGGATTGATAATCACGAAGCGAAATAACTCCTGACGGTCGAAGCAAGGTGGGCATGAAAAGCAGACTAGCATTGGAAAAAAGGGCATAATTGGCCAAGAGAAGTGTACTAGTACGAAACATAGCCCTTAATGTGGTGTGGTAGTGAAACATACAGTATGGGTAACCCGGAAAAGAAGAGATTATAACCATATGAGATGTGGTGGTACAGAAGAAAGTTGAAAGTCAGGTGGATTGATAAGGTAACGTATGAGGAGGTTCTCCGGAGAACAGGTTAAGAAAGAAATATAGACGGAAAACACCGAGAAGAAGAAGGGACATGGCGTTTGGACATCTGTTAAGGCATCGCGGAATAACTTCGATGGTATTCGAGGGAGTTGTAGAGGGTAAAAACGGTACAGGAAGATAGAGATTAGAATGCATCCAGTAAATAATTGAGGACGTACGTTGCTATTGATACTGTAAGATGAAAAGGTTGACACAGGAGAGGAATTAGTGATGGGTCGTACCAAATTACTCAGGGTCTGATGACCCAGGAAAAAAAATTATACTGCATCACAGATACCTCTAAAAGTGGGTAGAACGCACTACTAGAAGCCTGAACCCGCCGTGCTGGCGTCGTAGTAGGAGAAGGTGCCGTGGAGGAAGTACGTGCCATATAAGGCCGACTAAGTCAGGAACGGCCGAGCAGCCAATAACTTTGTGACATGCTTTCCATTTGCGTCTTGCGCAAACTACACCAAACTGCTGCAGAACCTTACGAGAAAGGCAGAACTGTATAGGAATGCTACTTGTAGTACGCCGCAGCCTAATGTCTCGTTGATTCATTTGATACTTTTATTACAAGTCTCCGTAGCTTCATTCCTGCTGGGAAAACTTCAGTGGGTCAACGCAGTCGTTACATGTGCATTCGTGAAGAATGATGTACACCACTCCGTAATGACATTACTATCGAAACTGTGATTTCATTTCACAACCAGTATATACTACAACTGAACTTCCCGCTATATAAAAATGCATGACTGATGGGTGGTCGTATCACCACTTTTGCGGTTTTCTGATTCTTACCAGGCCAGACAAGCTGGAAAGTCGATATAATACGCCCATTTAAAGCGCAGTACAGGTACTGTATTTATCACAGGAAGAGAACACAGAATGTTCAAAATGCAGTTACAGCTTCACTTTTTTAGGTCAGGAAGTCTATGATGATTGACCAGGAGCTCATCTTAAAATATGTAAACAATTTGTCATGGTCTTGTTTTAAGGCTCCGGCCTAGTAACTTTTTTCAGAAATTTCACTACTGTTTTTGCAGTTCTCACTGTAGTAATTTTGCGATAGTCCTTCACACTCATCCCAATACATATTCGAGCGGACGCTGAAGACCTTACTGTCGTGTGCCGACAAAACGTTTTCCACGTCGTCATCACCAGTAATTGTTTGGATAGCTTCAGGCCATTTATAAGAATTCTGAAATGGTATTTGTGAGATATTTTTCAGCTCACACCATACACGAAGAAAACGTTTCTTCGCTGTGCTGCGTCTCTCTGCCCACTTATTTCTTTGCTCGAGAGTCCTCAGTGTGGTGGATTATACTACGTACTCTAAAATAGTAGCTGATCTCGCCACGCAATCCTGAAGTAATAATTTCAGTAACCACTTTTGCATGAAATTTTAAAATATTTTATTCTCAGCAGTTTCAGTGGAATGATAAAGGCCTATCCCATGTCAATCAGCGCAGCTTCTCTTGCACCTGTGGTTGTAAAGGCGGTTCGATGGAACACCTCAAAATTACTCCCAGCACCGAATAGTTACTAGCGATAAAGAATTAGGAAGTTGTTCACGTTAAATGTACGTGTCGACAGACCTATGAACATACTTAGGCAGCGTGAAGGCTAACGTTTTGTCAGCTATCCGCCTTATAGTTGCATTAGCCACAATATTCCGAAGCATGTCGACTGTTGGCGAATCGACCCCAAATATCCCTGGCATTTCAGTGTAGGATGTCATCTGGGACGCTGCTTCCGTATACAGATAACTGTCCAGTCATCAGATATGTACTGTTAAACAGGGAGTGGAATAACGGTTGAAATATTGCGCCTGTGTTCCATTCGTGGTTTAGTGGTTAGATCGTGGGCTCCCAGGTTCTATTCTCCGTCAGGTCAGATTTTATCCTCTCGGAGATTGTGTTCTGTGTTGCCCTCATCTTTATTTGAGCATCAACGAATGAAGTGGCGTAAAAAAAAAAAAAAAAGAGAAGAGGGCGGATAAGCATTAGGCGGTCGAATTGCACCAGGTGGGCAAATGTCTCACGGCAAGTAATGACATGCGATCATTTCATTTCGTCCCTTTTCATTTGGAACCGAGCTAACACTTCGCCCAGGCATCAACACCATATTTAATCTTAATTTCCACCCTGAACTTGATTTCATAATACGCTAAAAAGTTTAGCTGAAGTTTATTAGTGATTCAGTCCTACGAATAATACGTAGTCATTAGTACTTGTATAACTTTTTTACCTCGTACACATGGGCATCAACGTCGCTCTCTTAACCATTTCAAATGCTCTGGCTACAACTGCGTAAATTGACTATTACTATCTTAGCTGCAACAGACGTAATTTTTCTCAATCGAAATCTGAGGTACACATTTGTGAATGTTCACCCTTTACATCATTCGCAAGTTCTGCCAGCTATTGGGCATCACTGCGAAAATATCAGCAAGTCATTGAAGCAGTGAGTAGCAGCTCGTGACCAAGAGAATGGGATCGGTTCGCTATATTGCACTTGTTAATTCAATACAGTTATTATTATTTTGTATGGTAATTATTGAATGATCATTTTATTATCTATAACAGTGGAGAATATTTAGTAACTAGTTACTAATCCATGAAATGAATCCATGTGTACAAAGTTTTGGAAACCAGTAAATATTTTTGTACAAATCTTGCAAATTAAAATCATTAAAAAATCATATACGATCATTACCACACGAAGAAAAATTTTTCTTCCTCCATAAAGATTCCAGGTTTGAAAGGGTTAATCGTTTTTGTACTATCCTAGTAGCTATTATGTATGTCGCTATTTGCGGGTCTGTATTTCGGTAACATATGTACACAACAAGAAGGTTAAGCAAAGCTGTCATCAACGTCAACGTTGGTTTAGACACCAATGTGCTTTACTAGGCATGGTCCTATTGGAAGTGGTATGTCCTTGCCTTTCTCCGATCTCCGAAATGACTTACCCAGCTAATTATCAGGGGACCTGCATTTCAACATGGACCTTAATCCACTATGCTACCTGGCATTTTTCACATAAACAAATTTTTCCAGAGGTGAAAGAAGTAAAAATTGACAGATAAAAATCCTAGGACTGGCCGGGGCCCAAACCCCAGACCTCTGAATTCACAATCTGGCTAAGAATATACAAAAATGTATCAGCAGCAGGAACGCAATACCTGTAGATTTAAGTTATAACTAATAAAAACGTCCCATACTGGAACAGATTATAGACATGTAGTGGCGAGACATCAAGAAACCTCCGTTTAGAATGATGAGCAACACCACTGGTCTGAAACTTACTAAATTCTTGTGAATGAATAACGCACTGTAGTGAGAAAGCCAGACTGAATTCAGATAGTGTAAAATTTTTTTAAAAAAATTTCGTCCTTGGCATTCTCTCAAGAGCTGTATGAGTTACCATCATTTTAGTACTATTTTTTACTATTTTAGTATATTACATACGCAGACGTAATGTTATGTGTGATGTAACGTACTACTGTACTTGAAAATAACAACTAATTATAGTGCTATGCATGAAAATAACGGAGTTGTTATAGCAACTTTACTACTCAGAAAATTACACTGGCATTCTACCGAATGGAGACACTGATGTCCACGGCTGCATTCAACCTGATCAAGTACAGTAGAATATGTGAAAGTAATAAGGTTCGCTGTCGCCCCCTTTTTCAATTCATTCAGTTATACACAAGCGTATAGTCACGCGGTAATACGACTTTTCGATGTCATCCACACAAGATATGCATACGCTTGGTATACCTCAGTGGGGGAAGATTAATGACCTTATCTCAGTATGGCATTTTCTATCAACATCCAAGGAAAAGATCAACAGAACAAGTAAATAATCAGTGATGCCTTAAGGTTCACAAATGGCTCTGAGCACTATGGGACATAACATCTGAGGTCATCAGTCCCTGGAACCGCTCGCCACACCGGTCGGATGCCTTAACTTTTTGAATATCAGTAACTCGAGCGTTACACAGCCCGTGGCAGACTACGTAAGCATCTCGCTGTGTGGAGTACCGCTAGGTACCAGTTACTCGCAAAAGAGAAGAGATGAAAGAACTTGCTGAATGGCCACCATGAAAAATCTTCCCAGACAATCTGCGATTTAGTCACAGTTACGTTGCATTCAACTCACGATGAGGATTATGTCAATTTTGTAGAATTAACAAACTGATTGAACATGTTTTCCAAACCGGTATTCGATCTCGGACCTTTGCCTTTTCATGAAACTGCTCTCTCAGTTTGTAAGAAACGACCGAACTGAAAATTTTATAAAAGGAGTTACGCTAGTGAGCTTTCCAGTTATATGCAGCGTAGGCCTACTATTCGCTGGCCTACCTTTTACAACAATGGTGCGTTGAAGTTTAAATTCTCTGATAGCATACAATACTCCATGTGCTGTATTTCGCCTTTCGTAACTTAAGCAATCTTTATTGTTCAACAATGACGTTTAATAGCACGAGTTTACTTGAGGGTGCTCAGGCGAAACAAGCGCTGTATCAGTGTAAGACGTACAGAGGCGAGCGAGTGGGCTTACCCCCACTTCATTACTACCGGCGCCACGTCATCATAACGCTCCTGGACTTAACATACAAAGGACTACACCATAATCTCAGAGTAAAATTAAAAATTAAAATAACTTTTCCAGACTCGGACAGTGTATGCTTAAGTATGTTAATGTTAGTCTCAGACTGATCAAATGACTATAGCAGACGAAAAAATACGATCTTAAGAAAAAATAAGTGGCGATAAATAATAAAACTAGGAAGGTAAAAATTGATCAGAATACGCAAAAGTAAGTTACAAGTCTCAACTTGATCACAGCAATATTTTGGTCAAAATCAGCATTTTTAAGAAAAAACTGAAGGCGCTAAATTTCAAAGTCAGAAAGATTAATGTTCGTATGTTACTTCAGTTACATATAAAAACATTAACTGTGTGCCACCGATAAGCCATCTCTATTAGTCTTCGAGTTATTTACTACAAAACAAATATGAAATCAAAACTATCTTATTCATGGTAGATCAAGTATAATTGGTATATCTAATAGAAAGTTCCAATTACAGCACTCCATTACATTCAGGAAACAATACGACAGTACAAAGATGCAAAACTGTATTTTAAATAACTATGAATATAAGGAATCTTAAAGAGGCAGTTCAGATATCATATTCTCCTGTTAATTCTGTTCTAAAATTTCTAGCCGGCAAAGTTTAAACGTAGTCGAGCTAAAACTTTTTGAGTTACTATAGCATGCTTAACTCTATTTATATAAAAAATAAGAACATTGTAAATCGTTAAACGACAGGGATATTAATTAATACATGTCCAAGAAAATGGGCCATTTAAACAGGCTGTTACAAAAAGGTACGGCCAAACTTTCAGGAAACATTCCTCACACATAAAGAAAGAAAATATGTTATGTGGACATGTGTCCGGAAACGCTTACTTTCCATGTTAGAGCTCATTTTATTACTTCTCTTCAAATCACATTAATCATGGAATGGAAACACACAGCAACAGAACGTACCAGCGTGACTTCAAACACTTTGTTACAGGAAATGTTCAAAATGTCCTCCTTTAGCGGGGATACATGCATCCACCCTCCGTCGCATGGAATTCCTGATACGCTGATGCAGCCCTGGAGAATGGCGTATTGTATCACAGCCGTCCACAATACGAGCACGAAAAGTCTCTACATTTGGTACCGGGGCTGCGTAGACAAGAGCTTTCAAATGCCCCCATAAATGAAACTCGAGAGGGTTGAGGTGAGGAGAGCGTGGAGGCCACGGAATTGGTCCGCCTCTACCAATCCATCGGTCACCGAATCTGTTGTTGAGAAGCGTTGTTGTACAGCAGCAACTTCTCTGACGCTGACATTAGGGTTATCGTCAACTGCACGAATAATTGTCTCGTCCATTGCAGGTGTCCTCGTCGTTCTAGGTCTTCCCCAGTCGCGAGTCATAGGCTGGAAAGTTCCGTGCTCCCTAAGATGCCGATCAATTGCTTCGAACGTCTTCCTGTCGGCAAACCTTCGTTTTGGAAATCTGTCTCGATACAAAAGTACCGCGCCACGGCTATTGCCCCTTGCTAATCCATACATCAAATGGGCATATGCCAACTCCGCATTTGTAAACATTGCACTGACTGCAAAACCACGTTGGTGATGAACTAACCTGTTGATGCGACGTACTGATGTGCATGATGCTAGTACTGTAGAGCAATGAGTCGCATGTCAACACAAGCACCGAAGTCAACATTACCTTCCTTCAATTGGGCCAACTGGCGGTGAATCGAGGAAGTACAGTACGTACTGACGAAACTAAAATGAGCTCTAACATGGAAATTAAGCGTTTCCGGACACAGGGCCACATAACATCTTTTCTTTATTTGTGTGTGAGGAATGTTTCCTCGAAGTTTGGCCGTACATTTTTGTAACACCCTATATACTGCTATCCGGGCCTAGGGCGGTTCATAGCAGATGTTCCGTTTGACCGTGCGCTGCATTCATATATAAATACAGCCACAGAGGCAATGAGAGGTGACACTTTGCACCGAGGTATGAATCTGTTCGTGACAGTTGAACACCTGCTCGTGGTGTCCCTTGGATGACATAGAACTGGATAGATTTGAGTGCGTTTTCGGTAAAGGTCGAAAGTGAACTCGCGAGTACTGTCCACCATCCTGGGTCTCTTTGGTTTCATTGACATAGCTTTCTCTTGTGAACATAGCTTAGCATAGCGTAGCATAACAGCATGTAAACCTTTAAACGTTGATGTTCGGTTTTATAGGAGCGTTCCCTACCATACTATACTACCTTTCGCACGTTCGTATTTCTTGCTGAAAATTTATCACGTGGTTCTGACTACGAACGCTGAGATTTGCTTAAGATTATTTGACCCTAGTTTGTACCTGAATAAGCATCTGTAAGTGGGCTGAAACAGGTGGTGCCTAATAATAAAAGGATTTTACTGCTGAAGCTATTTTATTTCTCAATGATTATCACATATCTTGGCCGTGGTTGACCATAATTAAACTGTGTGCTACGACCGCACTCGAACCTCAATTCTTGGATTCTGCCTTTCAAGGGCACTACAGAACTAATATTGCTATCAAGAAGCACCTCCTAGAGAACAACTCAAAACTCCAACTTGTCCCAGACTTCACAGTCGATTTTTGATTATGCTGTGGGACTACTGTTTACAAGGGAAGGACACGTGAAGAGCTGTCCACAACAGAACGATTGTTGCTAAGATTTGATGGCGCACAGTTTTACTTCTTTCACATGCAGCGAACGCCAGGTATATTGTGGGAAATGATTTGAGTGTCAAGCTGTGGATTAGATAAACCCTCGTCCCCTCCCCCCTCCCCCCCACTTCCCAATACGACATCCTTCCTTTCGAAAGGTTTAGTTCTGAATTACAGTGTGTGGGGCTATGAGGAGTATGGAAGAGAAGTGGGAAGAGGTGACAGCTTTTGAAGTTCGAACATGTCACTTGGACACTCAGAAATGGCTCAACTGATGACATACAACTCGGGAAACTGGGGTGAAGCGTGGAGGGGGGAAGAGGGTACATAGTTCATTATTTTGAAATACAATCAATAATTCCATCATTTATTTTCGCTGTTACCGAACAGACGCAATAATTCCCCTTTTAAAATCAAATTTCCCGTGCTCTTTTTCGTAGTAGACTATTGTGGTGAAAGCTCACTGGAAACGTTTAATCTAGGAGGTTCTGAGGAAAAATGGTGGAAGAAAGTATGTTTTCGATCCCGCTGACAAGCGAGTAATTTGAGAAGGATATCGGGAAGAATGGGCGCAAAATCGTCCGTCACCTTTCATTCAGCTAAGTGGTTCTAGGAAACGACGTGGAAATTGAACACGAAATACAGAGGGAGAACACGTCTCCTCTGCCACAACCACCACTCACTGCTGCTGCGCTGTTGGAGTATCGCATGATCCGTGCAAATGCAACCGGTGTTTTATATGAGTATGTTTGGTAACTAATGAAATAAAAATAGAGCGCTTTCAAATATTCATATTTTTACGTCGTAGCATGACACAAACCAAGAACAACGCTACTCCGATTGCCCAAAGGCAGTAGAGAGAACTTTTTGGAAAAAAAAATAACATGAACCCGAATCAGTACCGATGGATAAAGCCAGAATAGTTTTGCACAAGACACACTCTTACACAGTTAAGACGTAAAATTCAAGCACAGGAAAGTGAGAAAGCAATTGTATTCCAGAATCGACATACTGAATGCTCCAATGAGGAGATAAGAACTGCCGATGCAACCACTGGACCAGACATTTATCTTATACAGAAAGCCAAAGCTATTCCCCATGTGACGAGTTCGTGTCGACTACTGGAGTAGCGACAGCCGAAAGCAAAATTTTGTGCCACAGAAATAATATTGCTACACTCTTCAAGTCTCACTTTTTCGCCCGACTGGTAGGGTATTATAGTTGTGCAGTCATTGTGGTATAGGGATAGCGTCTTTGAGTAGTAATCAAAAGCTGGCTGCTGTGGCCGAGCGGTTATAGGCGCTTCAGTGCGGAACCGCGCTGCTGCTGCGGTCGCAGGTTCGAATCCTGCCTCGGGCATGGATGTGTGTCATGTCTTTAAGTTAGTTTGGTTTAAGTTGCTCTAAGTTATAGGGGACTGATGACCTCAGACGTTAAGTCCCATAGTGCTTAGAGCCATTTGAGTAATCAAAACTTTCTGGGTACCGCATTTGAATTCAACCACTGCTTTAATTTTGAATAAAGATCATCAGTAATGGCGGCCTAAACTTCCGACATACGTTGTCACCCTCATTCTGCCAACGGCCTTGTCAAAGAGGGCGGACGGGTGGGCAGAGGTTCAGAGCACTCTCTTGCCATTGGTGTGGGAAACTACCCCTAGAAGACGGATGAGTCAGCAATGATCAACAGCATGGGAATGCAGAAGGTAATGGTAACCGCTGCACTAAAGACACATTCGGTGTGTCGACGCGACGTGTGGCTTCCAACTGAAAAAAAAGGTAATGATGATCTTTCCATTGGTAAAAGTTTTCAGATTCGTCTCGCATTCGGATCTCTGGATGGGACTGCCAAGGGGATTGTGACCACGAGAAAAAATGGAATAACGAGCGACAGGACAACATTCTACGAGACGGAATATGAAATATCAGAAGTCGGTACCTAATCGGAAAGCTAGAAGGTCTGAAAAGGAAATTCAAATTTTAGATACAGTTGGTGTCAGTGAAATGAAATGGGAAGAAGATAAGAATTTATAGTCAGACGAATACAGGGTAACAGCACCAGCAGCAGAAAATGGTATTACGGGAGTACGAATCCTTGTGAATAGAAGAGTAGGGCACAGATGAATCTACTGTAAACAACTCAGTGCAGGGTTGTTTTCCATCGAATTCGATCGAAAACCAACCCCAATAACGATGGTTGAGGTATTTATGCCGACTTCGCAAGCAGAAGTCGAGGATACAGAGAAAACGTACGAGCATATTTAAATGTAAATGGAGATGGAAATTTAATGATCGTCAGGGATTGGAATGCTGTAGTTGGGTAAGCAACAGAAGAATATGGGTTTGGCAACAGAAATGAGAGAGGGAAAGACTGAGTCCTGCAATAAATTTAGATGAATATTCTGTTCAACAATCACAAGAGGAGGAGGAGGACTGCAGATGGATTACATTATGATCAGACAGAGAAAACCAGATATTGGACTGTAAAGGATACGAAGCTGCAGATATATACTCAGACTGTCATTTAGTAATAATGAAGTGTGGGCTGAACTTCAAGAGAATCTTCCGAAAGAACCAGTGTAGAAGGAATGGCGATACTGAGGTAATGAGGGGAGATGATATGCGTATGAAATTCGATAAGGATGTGGATACTTCGACGAGGAATACCATATTAGCCACTTCAGTTGAAGAAGAGTGGACGTGTAAGAAAAGAGTAATCTCAGATGTTTGACAAGCGTAGGTACAATGAAGGTAACTGCGAAGAAACCTTGGGTGACAGAAGAAATACTTGACCGTATCGACGAAGGAAGGAAGCCCAAAAATGTTCAGGAAAAGACAGAAGTGCAGTAACCATAAGTCCTTTAGCAGCCAAGGCAAAATGGTTTCAGGGAATTTGTGAAGAAACAAGCTTCGAAAAAGACGTGATCGTCGGAAGTACTGACTCGGCATACAGAATCATCAAAGCAATCTCTGTTAAACGCAGAGAAGAGGGCGGATAGATGGAAAGAGTACAGTGAAGGCTTCTGTGAGGGGAAAGGACTTACCTGATGTTCAAAATGTTCAAATGTGTGTGAAATCTTATGGGACTTCACTGCTAAGGTCATCAGTCCCTAAGCTTACACACTACTTAACCTAAATTATCCTAAGGACAAACACACACACCCATGCCCGAGGGAGGATTCGAACCTCCACCAGGACCAACCGCACAGTCCATGATTGCAGCGCCCAAGACCTCTCGGCTAATCCCGAGCGGCTCTTACCTGATGATTGAGGAAGAAACTACAGACGATAAGCAACACATAGGGGATCCAGTCCTAGATTCAAAATTTAGAGATCTCTGGGAGATTAATATCAAATTAAGCAGAAGGGGAAGATGAAATTCCATCTTAATTTCTAAAATTATTGGGGGAAGTTGCAGTCAAACGACTGTTCAAGTTGGTTTTAAGGATCTATGAGACTGGCGACGTACCATCAGACCCTCGGAAAAAATATCATCGACATAATTACGAATATAGCAAGGGAAGACAGGTGAGAAAATTATTGCAAATGAGACTAACATCTCATGCATCCAAGCTGCTGACGAGAATAATATACAGTTGAATGGCAAAGAATTAACATCATGATTAGCTTGGCTTTAAGAAAGGTAACCGCACCAGAGAGACCGTTCTGACTTCGCGCTTGATACTGGAAGCGAGACTGAAGAAATGTCAAGCTAAGCTCACAGGATTTGTCCATTTAGAAAAAGCGTTCACCAGTGAAAAATGGTGCAAGATGTTAGAAATTAAGAGAAAAATATGAAAAGACCGGTAACATACAACACGTACAAGAATTAAGCGTGAACTATAAGACTGGAAGCCCAAGAACGATGAGCTCGGAGTTGTGTATGCAGGGTTGCGAAAGACTGCAACCCTGTCTTTCGTCCCTGCTGTCCAAACTACACATAGAAGAAGTACCGATGGAAATAAAAGAAAGGTACAAGAGTCACCTTAAGATTCAGGTTGAAAGGACATCAGTGATAACAAAATTTAGTGAAACCGAGCGTGCTAGCCAGGACATCCCATTATTATGCACGCATGTATAGAGAAGCTATACAGATTCAGAAACAAAACAATATAATGTTAATAGAAAAGAGGAAGGCTTAAAGTTAGATAAGATACGGCGGTCGACTTTGCACCAACTATGTGACAATCGATTACCTTCAATCGAGAATAATGACGTTAGAGATAGACATACAGTCGGCCCCACGTGACGTACGGTAATGACCTCTATGCGCCCTCTATGAACGGTATAAACGGGACCTCCACGGCCTGGCAACCACTTTTTGACTCACTTCGGAAGATGTTGCGCTCAGTTGGCAACGAGACGTCAGAAAGAAGAAGTTTTACAGATCAGACCACGGCCTCTCAGCCCGGAAGTTTTAACTAATGAAGACGCCGACCCTGAAAGCCTACACCTTATGATCAATGATAAGATTCACTAGTGACGTTGCTATCCTCAGTGAAAATGATATCTAAATGCCTATTGACTGGAATGATGAGTACGGAATAGGGATTGAGAGTAAACCGGAAAAAGAACAAAAGTAATGAGAAGTAGCAGAAATGAGAACAGCGAGAGACTTACGATCGAAACTGTCAATTACGAAGCAAACGGAGTTGAGGAGTTTGCTACCTTGGATTCAACATGACCCCACGATGGGCAAAGGAAGGAGGACATAAAATTCAGACCAACACAGGAAAGGAGGGCATCCCTGGCTAAGAGAAGTCTATCGGTATCAAACATGGACCTTAATTTAAGAAAAGAATCAGTGGAAAAACCAGAACATAAGAGGATCGAAGTGTTTGAGATGTGGCGCTACATAAGGATTTGAGAAGTTAGGTTGACTGATAAGATAAGCAATAAATAGGTTTTCCGCAGAATAGGTGAAAAAAGAAACATATAGATAAGAACGATGATAGGACAAATGGTAATACATTAGGGAATAACTACCATGTAAGAGGATAAAAATGTTGGGGAAGACAGAGCTACAATGCGTCCAACAAATAATAGAGCACGTTGGGTGAAGAGCTAATCTAAAATGAGGTTAGCACTAGAGAGGAGTTCGTGGAGGGCCGCATTAAACAAGCCCGAAAGATGACTTGAAAAAGTCCCATGCTCAGGCAATGAGGGGAGGAACAGCAGGCATTCTGCATCCCATTTCTAGGCGAGGTTCTGTTGGAGGTGGTTTGCTGTGCCTTCCTACGACCTGTTATGAGGTGTCTATTTTGTCTAACTGGGTGCGATTGTGATCTTACTTGTACAGTGTAGTGTTGGGTGTGTGTTATTATGGACGAAGGGAGGAGAGAGACCGAAATCCGGTGCCGGCACATAGCCTACTTCATTGCGGAGAGCTTTGGAATTTAATCTAGGCCATTGCCTCGAAGACTGCTGATCAGGAACCATCTCTCTTCCTCTTGCAGTCCACCACTACGATTCGAACCACCTTACCTTCGAGTCGAGCGTCACAGCACAGAGAGTGCGTTAGGACCATGCCTACAGAGGCAGCTAGGCGGGATATTAGAGATACAACGTACAAACCTCTTTTATCCTAACATTAGACGAATAGTCACTTACTCTTCACAACAATTATTCAATTCGTTGCCTCAAAAAACTACATCAAGGCTCATCTATAAAATCAATTGGCTGATACTGAAACGATAGTCAGCGTATCACACATCTCTAAAAAATTTTCAATAATGTCTCTTGACAATGCTGAAACTATGATTCACGGGGTAAATGACAGGTGTGGCAATGAAGTTCAATTCAAAACACCATGCAATAATTACAAGTTACAGTTTACTGTTTCATGTTTAATAGTTAGTATAATACTTCTGATACAATGAAGAATTGAAAATGCTCTGATATCAGACGACATTCAGGCAGCAGAAGCTAAATACTTTCCAGATCATCCACTTAAAGGTCTTCATTTCTGCTGTAGACCTATATGCGGAAACACTGTTACGCTAGTCATTTAGACTGACTGACACGTGTTCAAAGGATGTAACTGAAGTGTCACCATTGGCTCAAAGAATTTGTGACAAACAGTCGATCTAAATGTTTCCAAAGCTCAAATAAGCAGACTGGCTCAACAATATCTAACAGTTCCCTGCGAAGTAATTCAAATATTTCTTAAAGCTAGCCACTGAATTTACGGTTAGCACTTTTACGATGGATTATGTCTGTGCAGTTTTCCCATCAGAAGACAGCGCTATACGCCCCTTAGACGACCGACACACTCAGAAAAGTATTGTGCATGCCTACAGTATGACCTGATACCGCGACATTTGGGTTATCGAAAAGTGTTCTCAGAGAGGAATGGAAAATTAGTTTCCAACATCAGATCATTGACCATACCGTTTGAGACGCACCACAAGATCTAATAGAACAAGGGTGGAGAAGGGAATTGGCCATGCCCTTTTCAGTAGGACCATAACGAAAATTCAGACAATCAATTTTGTGCAAAAACAAGAGTCTGTAACTGCGCACCCGGATGGGTATTTGAACAATGCTCTTATTTAGTGCGAGGCAATGCGTTAATCAGAACAGTGAGATTACATTTCAGTTAACATTCGTTAAATCTTTGAATGATCGCAACACATTCTCGATACAGTGGCTACCTATGTTTGCTACTCAGTGCCACTCCGTAGCCAAATCTCTCTGCAGGTTAGAGCTCTACACAACGTGAGATGTGATCTCACTGACCACGCACTTTACCTATTGGATAAGGGCACTGTAATAGTGACCATAGTGTCGTGGTCACACTTCGAAAACAATTTCACTGAAATAGAACCAGGGGGCGAAAGATTACCCTCATGTATTACCATCGTGGAAAACATTTTGTCGAACCATAAGGGATTGACAAACGGAATGCATTTCATTCAATTTTATATTTATGAGTGAAAGAGGAAGGTATTTTCCAAAATGAGAATTCGCACTTTAGTTTTGTATGCGACTCTATTTCAAATATTTTGTGCTATCGTGCTTTTTCAGTCTTTCCCAGTGTCTGATATGAAGTAACACCGTGAATACATCGACGTCGAGACGGTGAAGATTGTAAATGAAAAGTCATTGAATCAACAATGAATGTGAATTTTACCATACACCTCTAAATTTGAAATTTGATAACCGTACAAAGCAAACGACATAGAGTGGTGTCGTGTACCTTTTTGATGGCATTGCCTTGTGAGATACACGTAATTCAACAATAAATATTAAAAATGAAACATGTATGAGTATAATGTATGTCTACGTGCGCTGAGACATGCTTGGAATGGCGTTAGCTGTCAACAGTATATGTCGCGTGTTAATGGACGTGTGTTTTTTAACACGCATTTGAAGTGAATTATTCATGTACTAGCTACTGTCAACGACCTCGTGACACAGCTACTGTTAAGGATTTTCCGCTATTATTCACTGTATGAAATAAGATGTATGTCCGATGATAGCCTGCTTTTTAATATGATTTCTAAAATAACGGGAGAACGTCTGCTGAAAATGCAAGCAATTAAAGAGTTCAATCGTGCTGAGAAGTAATTCAGAGCTAATTCTTCCAGGCACAAGAACATACTGCAAAACGGCGGAACGCAACTGCTAATAACCAACAGTCTGTTTGTACACACGACTCCGACACAATAGCAGCATTTGCTGATGTAGAGCACTCTGTCTGCTATGAAACGAAAGTTGTTTAACTTGAATTCTAAAGGGTAAACCGTCTTGGTAATTGCACATATGTACAACGTTAAGGCAAACACAAGGAAACACCGCGAGAATTGAGTGCTTGAACGTAATTGCAACTGTTATCCAAGCCTGCAGGTTGCGCTGTTGTATGTGTATACGAGCGTCACCCGTGTAATGTCCATAATACGTTGCAAGAACCACCCGTGGTCATAACAGTGCGCTGTGTAGTTGTAAATGTGTTACGTTGGAGCCAAGCGAAAATTATCGGTGTCCGTACGCCGGATGCTCCCGTAACTAAGGTATGCTGCAAGAGGTGTCGCACCGAAGATTTAAACCGCTTACAAGGAAAGCGGAAAACCATCATCTGCTGAGTCACAACGCTAACGAAAGTGAGGTTTGAGTGATCGCGACAGACGATCAGTGGAAAGGATTTCGACGAAGTATAAGAGGACGACATAGTGAAACGTGGTAGGGGTTCAAAAATGTTCAAATGTGTCTGAAATCTTACGGGACTTAACTGCTAAGATCATCAATCCCTAAGCCTACACGCTACTTAACCTAAATTATCCTAAGGACAAACACAAACACCCATAGCCGCGGGAGGACTCGAACCTCCGCCGGGATTAGCCGCACAGTGTTAGGGGTTCGGTGATGATTCGGACGGCTATATTGTGGTTTCTATGAACATCGTGGTTACTCTGAAAAGTCGTGTTGATCATTTCGACTGATCATGTCCACCCTATTGTACAACGTCTGTTCCCCTGTGGTGATGCTGTGTTCAAAGACGACAGGATCCCTGTTCCACACATCTCGCATCGTCCAGGACTGGTTTTCTGAGCACGAGGATGAATTATCGTATCTCCTCTGGCCACCATAGTAATCTGATCTTAATATAATTGAGCCTTCGTGACCTATTTTGAAAGTAAGCATAGACAGGATATGAAAGTGAAAATAAAATGGTACGTTATATGTGAGGTCTTTTCACTTATTATTCTACGAAATTCTTTGAAGCACTGTGGCCTAAATATTTTCAGTCTGGTCCTCATTTGCCAGAAGACGATAACAATCGGAAGCTTTTGGTCGGACTCACTAACCTTTTAGATCCTACAGTAGCTAGCGAAGTAGCGGCTAGAGCTCCATAATTCAATATGAGCTTGCTGTGCAGGTGGCGGCTGTGTGAACCAAGAGCATTGTTGACACAACGTCTGTTCGGTGTAGTAATTTTTTATTATGCTACTTGGTAAAACGACACCGTACCATTAGACAGCGTTTACAGTCAGGGCCGAGGAAAAGGCTTCTTGTCACTGGCTGAAGATCGTAAACAAGTTGTAGGAGACCTCACTTAACTTTTATTTCTTAAGTCGTCTTTCTTCTGTCTTATCGTTCAGTTTTTGCGCGACTTCTTAGCTTACGCCTTTAGCGGGAGGCGGGGGAAGGGGGGGGGGGGGGGGGCGTGGATGATTTCACAAATACAATGAGAATTTTTTTATTTTGCAAAACAATACCAGTCACATCATTTGATTACCCGGCCGAGTCACACAGCTGTGTATCTCAACGTCTCAAATCGTTGTGTGCCGGCCGCATCCCTGCAGGTTAAAACTGTCTGGCTGACTGGAATTCGCGGGCATTGTTCTTAGTGACTAAACCATCAAGGCACTACTCACGACACGTCCTCACAATACCGCTACTCCTGCCCTAACTTGGCAGAAGCTCTCCTGCCGCACGGGGTAGCCCGCGGTCTTGGGTGCCATGTCACGATTCGCACGCCAGTCCCCGTCGAAGGTTCGTGTCCTCCCTCGGGCATGAGTGTGTGTGTGTTGACCTTAGCGTAAGTTAATTTCAGATTAAGTAGTGTGCAAACTCAGGGACCGATGACCTCAGCAGTTTGCTCCCATTGAACTTACCACAATTTTTTTTTAAATCTCTTTTGGGTACCTCCCAGGACTAGCGCTCCTGGAAGCAAGAGCACTGCAGGGAAATGGCTTAGCCACAGCCTAGGGGGTTGGTCCCACAAAAAATCTTTTATTCTACAGTGTACATTGTTAATATTCCTGGTCCGGGACAGTTTGTGCTAAACCACAACACGAGCACGAAACCCTACGTTTCACGTAATTATCTACCAAATGCGCTATTCCGACACAATTTACAACACGCCATCATGACTTTACTTGAGCCAGTGACTCGCTCATACTTTCGAAATTTCACTGGAATTCTCCTGTGTAACCTTCATGGCTCGCACTCTTTGAAGAAATGATATATCGAAGAAATGTCTTAACTACAGCATAGTTGATTGTTTCTACAATAAAATGTGAGGCTTAACCAACAAAAAATAAGGAGTAACTTAGATTTCTTAATAGTTTATTAACAGGGTCCATATGTTTCCACAATTGTAGAGTGAACGCTAATTTGAAACTTCCAGTACGATCAAATCAGTGTGCCGGACCTGGACACAAACTCGTAAACTTGGCTTCTGGGTGCCATGAGAGTCTAAAATGTAGGCCGCAAGTGTTGTGTTGTAGGCAGTGAGCTTGTGATTTTGGGTAATGAGTCGTACTTGCTTAGCTCCATTGGTAATGACATTTACTGCGGAAGCCGTTCGAGTCTCAGCCCCGCATACAGGTTTACTCTGCCAAGAAGTTTCAAACTAGCCCCTCCCCTGCTGCAGAGTGAACGATTGTGACGATATCTTACACTGCCAGGAATGGTAGTTGGAAAGGTATACACGAAACCATATGTGCTATTTGAAGGCAGGAGAGACGTAGTGAACGACGCACACTGAGTAAAGCAGAAATGGTCACTAGATATCACAAGAGGCGGACCTGCCAGCCAGGACGTGGGAAGTACCGTGTCACCAGTAGAGAAGAAGTAACGGAAGAGTGGAACCGTCAGAAGAACCCAGTGACTTCGATCGCGGACTAGTCATGTCGTGTCACCTGAGCAACAAATGCGTCAGCGACATTTACACCCTTCTAAAGCTGCCCAAGTAAATTGTTGTGATTGTGGTGTGAAAATGACAAGAAACCACCAAATAAAGGCCAGGTAGATCTCATGAATTGACGGAGAAAGACCGTCGGGAATTCTGATGGGTGGGTGTAAAATTTCACATGATATCATCGTAAAGAATCACTCGTGAGTTCCAAAGTGCTACGGGCAGTGCACAGTGACCATAGGGTGTTAGAAAGAAGGTGTTATAATGGTCCAACGGCTTCTCAAAAGCCACACATTTATGTAATAAATGCGAAGCGACGCTTGAAGAGGTGTAAAGACCTATGACACTGGACAATGGGTGACTGGAAAGAAGTGATTTGGAGTGATGAATCAAGCTATAATCTAAGGCAATCGGATAGAGGGGTTTGCGTTTGGTGAATGCCTGGAGAACGTTATTGGTCTTCATGTGCGGTGCCAACATTTAAGTGCGGAGGAGATGGTGGTATGGTACAGGAGTGGTTTTTGTGGTACAGCGTACAGCAGAGGAACAGTTCGAACACGATGATTGTATCACCAAGTCATTGCTCGTACATCCTGGCGGAAAGGACTGGTCTGGCCAGATTCTTGACATATTCAAGTGGAACATCTTCGGAATGATCTAGAAAGTCGACTTCGCTCCAGATCCCAGCGTGCTGTATTCTCTTGTTTCGGCTTTTAGGAAGGCTGACGTCAGTCCACAATCAGACATCTCAATGTAAGTGTCGCCAGCAGCGTTAGAGCCGCAATAAAAGCGAATGGCGCACACATTCCATACTACTGTCCACCAATAGATGTCCGGATGCTTTTGATCAAACAGTTTAAGGCTGTTTGGGCAGCCGTGAGTTACGCCTGAGTAGCTTTGTCGGCAGGAGCAAGGCGCCTGATTCCAGGTTCAGATTCTAGTCCGGCACACAATTTTAATCCGCCATGATTTGTTGATATTGTGGAAACTCAGCAGCGGAAAAAAAAGGTTCAAATGGCTCTGAGCACTATGGGACTTAACATCTGAGGTCATCAGTCCCCTAGAACTTAGAACTACACTACTAGCCATTAAAATTGCTACACTAAGCAGAAATGAAGATGATAAACGGGTATTCATTGGACAAATATATTATACTAGAACTGACATGTGATTACATTTTCACGGAATTTGGGTGCATTGATCCTGATAAATCAGTACCCACAACAACTACCTCTGGCCGTAACAACAACCTTGATACGCCTGGGCATTGAGTCAAACAGAGCTTGGATGGCGTGTACAGGTACAGCCGCCCATGCAGCTTCAACACGATACCACAGTTCATCAACAGTAGTGACTGGCATATTGTGACGAGCCAGTTGCTCGGCCACCATTGACCAGACGTTTTCAATTTGTGAGAGGTCTGGAGAATGTGCTGGCCAGGGCAGCAGTCGAACATTTTCTGTATCCAGAAAGGCCCGTACAGGACCTGCAATATGTGGTCGTGCATTATGCTGCTGAAATGTAGGGTTTCGCAGGGATCGAATGAAGGGTAGATCCACGGGTCGTAACACAACTGAAATGTAACGTCCATTGTTCAAAGTGCCGTCAACGCGAACAAAAGGTGACCTAGACGGGTAACCAATGGCGTCCCATACCATCACGCCAGGTGATACGCCAGTATGGCAATGACAAATACACGCTTCCAATGTGCGTTCACCGCGCTGTCGCCAAACACGGATGCGACCATCATGACGCTGTAAACAGAATTTGGATTCATCCGAAAAAATGACGTTTTACCATTCCTGCATCCAGGTTCGTCGATGAGTACACCATCGCAGGCGCTCCTGTCTGTGATGCAGCGTCAAGGGTAACCGCAGCCATGGTCTCCGAGCTGATAGTCCCTGCTGCTGCAAACGTCGTCGAACTATTCGTGCAGATGGTTGTTGTCTTGCAAACGTCCCCATCTGTTGACTCTGGGATCGAGACGTGGCTGCATGATCCGTTACAGCCATGTGGATGCCTGTCATCTCGACTGCTAGTGATACGAGGCAGTTGGGATCCAGCACGGCGTACCGTATTACCCTCCTGAACCTACCGATTCCATATTCTGCTAACAGTCATTGGATCTCCACCGACGCGATCAGCAATGTCACAATATGATAAACCACAATCGCGATAGGCTACAATCCGACCTTTATCAAAGTCGGAAACGTGATGGTACGCATTTCTCCTCCTTACACGAGGCATCACAACAACGTTTCACCAGGCAACGCCGGTCAACTGCTGTTTGTGTATGAGAAATCGGTTGAAAACTTTCCTCATGTCAGCACGTTGTAGGTGTCGCCACCGGCGCCAACCTTGTGTGAATGCTCTGAAAAGCTAATCATTTGCATATGACAGCATCTTCTTCCTGGCGGTTTAATTTCGCATCTGTAGCACGTCATCTTCGTGGTGTAGCAGTTTTAATGGCCAGTAGTGTACTTAAACCTAACTAACCTAAGGACATCACACACATCCATGCCCGAGGCAGGATCGAATCTGCGACTGTAGCAGTCGCGCGGTTCCAAACTGAAGTGGCTAAAATCGCTCGGCCACACCGGCCGGCAAACTCGGCTGCAGTGAAATATTCTGAATGTGCGGTTACAAACAGTTTATTAACGGGCTAGAGTTCCTTCGAGTCCCTTATTGGTTCACTCTCGCATATAGCGAAGAAGTGGGTCCTTAGGCATTGGGGCACTGTAATTTGCGGAACAGTCCACGGAAGCGATGGATGTCTGGCTGGCTGCGGCCCTAGTCCGACACTCGGCTGCCGGCTTTTGCAGCGCCTGCCGCGTACCGCCGTAAGCATCGCACCCTCGGCTTCGCTCCGCCTCGCCGCTACCGCCGACGCGGACGCGAACGCCGCCTTGCTATATTGCTTCGCCACAAGGCTCTGGGCGGAGGCTGCGGCCTCGTAAAGACTGCCGCACATATGAGGAAATTCCAAAGTAGTTTCAGTCGCAGATGGGACCAACGCCGCCGCGGACGGCCTGCACTGGCCCGACCCAGGCCCTCCCTTCCCCTCCACTCCCCTATCCCCCCCTCACACCGTCCGCCCCTCTAGAGTCCTTCTTCACTTTTGTAGCCAACAACGTGTCTGCCTCTTTTATTTTTACTCCCCGCCCCCCCTCCGCCCTTCTCACCCTCCCCGCCTGTATGCCACGCACACAACCCCTTCCCTTTCCGTCCCCGACCCCGCCCCCATCCCTAAGCTGGCGCGCATCCTTCGTTAACAGAAGACGATCGGTCACTCCGCTAATAGCCTCAGCCTGCCACGTGTTATTAATCGCTTTCAGATTTCGGCATATGGAGCTTTGAAAGAAAGGTATACACACTGTGCGTTCGCTGGAAGCCTCTGTAATGTTACCTTAAGTAGGCGGGGTGATAGGGGAGACTCACTACCATACTGTGCTGTGCTCTAAAGTACATTCTCAGAAAACTGTTTCTCAGATTAAGACCTATGTTTGATTCAAGTAAACTTCAGTTGACCAGAGATGCCCTTTTATGCCAGCGCTAGTCTGCTTCGTATGTCCCCTTTTCTCTGTCATCATGGGTCACTTCGCCAGCTAGTTAGCAGAATTCCTTAAGTTCCTTTAATTCGTGATCACCAAGTTTCAAGGTGTAACTACAAATGCTATTTTCGTTCTTCTCGTCAGACTGTTCCACGTTGCAAGAGAAAGGAAGAAGAGGGTTGGGCTGTTTGGGGGAGGAGACCAAACAGCGAGGTCTCGTCGGATAGGGGAAGGACGGGGAAGAAAGTAGGCCGTGCCCCTTCAAAGGATCCATCCCGGCATTTGCCTGGGGTGATTAAGGGAAGTCTCGGAAAACCTAAATCAGGATGGCCGGACGCGGGATTGAATTTCGTCCTCCCGAATGCGAACTCAGTGTGCTAACCACAAAGGAATAAGAACTGGATGGAAAATCTGTCGAGAAGCAAGCGCTTCCTAACAGACACTGTGGGGGGAAAGTGAAACGAAAGTTACTCGGGCATGAAGGGGATGGCAGAAGACAGGAAAGCATGGAGAGTTACCACATGAAATTCTGCCTTTGAGCATTATTGATGACGTCAAACACTACTGATGACGTCAAAAGTACGCCTATCTATGATTTTCCTTGTTCTTGCTTTTAGCAATTTCTTACCCTTATCAGTCCATGCTCTTATAGAATTAATTCCTTCTGATTGACATTCATTAGGTTCAAATTCCTTTCCTTAGCAATCTTTAACGCCGGCCGGGATGGCTGAGCGGTTTTAGGCGCTACAGTCCGGAGCCACGCGACCGCTACGGTTGCAGGTTTGGATCCTGCCTCGAGTATGGATGTCCTTAGGTTAGTAAGGTTTAAGTAGTTCTAAGTTCTAGGGGACTGGTGACCTCGGAAGTTAAGTCCCATAGTGCTCAGAGCCATTTGAACCATGTGAACCCATCTTTACCGTGTATTCTCCTGTGACTTCACTTTTTTCAGACTGGCGTTTCCAATTGCATACCTTACAGTTTACTTGGCTGGCGTTAGTTAGAATGACAATGCAAAATAGTGCGTAAAAGTCCCCCCAAAAACTGTCCCATCGGAGCGTTCGAATTAGTTTAGAAACTACAGTAGCCGGCCGGAGTGGCCGAGCGGTTCTAGGCGCTGCAATCTGGAACCGCGCGACCGCTACGGTCTCAGGTTCGAATCCTGCCTCGGGCATGGGTGTGTGTGATGTCCTTAGGTTAGTTAGGTTTAAGTAGTTCAAAGTTCTAGGGGACTGATGACCTGAGAAGTTAAGTCCCATAGTGCTCAGAGCCATTTGAACCATTTTAGAAAGTACAGTTGCAACTTTCAGGCTTTCAAGTAAAACAAATGTATTTTGTAAACAAACAATTATGCATCTTTTCTCAGTTCTAAAAAGTATGCTCCCTAGTAACTTCAATATTTGAGAAACCAAATTTCACATAAGCACAAGTATATTCTTCGCGCTAAGATGTTCACTCGGTTGGTGCCGTGAAGTTTGTGAGAGTCCTCCATTGTCGGCAGAGCTCTAACAAGAATAGTTCCCAAGAAAAGTCCTCTGCGTAATCGTACCCCATGGACTTGTGTGTGCCGGTCTCCATTAAACTGGGCGCACGTTGACCAAATGTGGTGAAAACAGTTCACTATCAGCAGAAAGTCGTTCTCTACAGCAAATGTAGTCTTTCAAACACAATTCAAGAATGAAAAATATGATGTAGCGGTCGTAGTTTCATTTATTTAATTTAATTATTCAGTTGTCTGAACTACGGGTATTTTGATAATTCACTGACACATATCGGCCATTGACCATCTTCAAAAGGACATTCTGGAATGTTCTCGGTTACCCATTCGAATGGCGTCGTCCAAATAGTGCGACATTCCGGCAAGGTGATCTGTTGTCATTTTCATGCGGTCCTCATGACTGATTTGTCTTTCGCTGAACGTCGCCTCAAAATGGCAACAAGTCAGCTTGTCGAAATATCGCATAATCTGAACCACGCTGAATATGTGGAACATTTCAAAACAGATTAAATGCATTCTCAATTGCGACTATGGACAACCTTCAGCTAGAGAATGAAATGACGACAAAGAAAATTTGTGCTGAACTGCTGAACTGGGACTCAAACCTGGGTTTCCCACTTTTCATGAGCAGTCGCCTTACCATTTGGCTATCCGTGCACGACCCACAGCCGAATTAAAAACTTCAATATCTCGCCAACCACGCGTCTAGAACCTGTACTCGTGTATCTACATTTTACTTGAAAGTCGCCTGCCCGGTGTTGGCGGCTAAAAACGATACTCCAGTGCCTGTGTTATTGCGATTCACGATGCAAAGTTCCTTTGGACACGTATCCATGCATGTCCAAAGGCATTGCATTATCGTATTTCAAAATAGCTTTACGATGGCAAAGTGTAAAGTCACACTTCAAAAAAGACTTGATATAAATCGATTAAAAGTACCTCGACAATTTTGTTGCTACAAATGGTAAGTGTGAGACTTGATTAATATCACAATTTCTGCACTTATGATTTGTGCAGACAAGACTAAAGAAATACTTACCATAAAAATGAATGTATTCACTCTGCGGCGGAACGTGAGCTGATCTGAAACTTCCTGGCAGATTAAAACTTTCTGTCTCACTGGGACTTGAACTAAGGACCTAAAGACTGAGCTATCGAAGCACGACTTACGACCCGCCATCACAATACTGGTGGAAGTAAGGCTGTGATTGAGGGTCGTAAGTAGTGCTTGGATAGCTCAGTCGGTGGAGCACTTGTACGCTAAAGGCGAAGGTCTTAGGTTCGAGTCCCGGTGCCCATGAGTTTTAATCTGCCAGCAAGTTAAATCGTATGAATTTATATCAAGTCAGTCTGAAGATAGTCTTTGATTAATGAAATGTTTGTCGTTCAGACAAGTAAATAATTATGTTTATATGATTGATTGATGGAATTGTAAGTTGCACACCGTAATATTAGGCAAGGTATTATTACCAACTTAGAATTAAATGAATGGAAGGTCGTATGGCTGTATTAGCTGGTAGTCCTTTCAAAGACCCACGACCGGTTTCGCGTCTTAAACGTACATCCTCAGGTGTACTTAAGTAATCACTTCACTCCTGAATGAGAATTACAAAAGTGAGTGGGATCCCTCGTCGCATATCAACATACTACAAGGTTATTAAACTCCAATGGTGGGAAATCCGTAAGTTGAGAAAATGTTGGTGAGGAAGTTCCAATAAGCGGGAGGAGTGCACACTAGACCTTAGTGGAGGAAGACTGCATGAGACGAACGTGAGAGAGGGTGAGAATTGATGTCATTAGTGGAGGGACATTACGTGGATAAAGAAGGGTAATCTTCCATCCTGGAATTCGCCGGAAGTGGTTTATAACAGACGTAGAAAAACTAAATGAGTATTACCGGGCGGCCGCCGAAGCGTGCGGCTCTCAAATAGGAGAAACATGGCTTTCACTTTAATAGGTAACAATTTTTGTTCTTTAGGACGCTGGAGAGCTCCACAAGTTAATTACTGTACTACTGAGACCGTCGTACCTGTTATATGAGAAGATTTTATCTACCACTCACAATCTTCTTTGTCTAAACATTGTGGCGCCACAACAAGTGTAATGACTTACATAGGTGCATTACGCTGGGTTGGTGAAACCAGGTAGAGATGAAATGGGTGCTCTTATCAAATCAGAGCGTTATATCCAAGAACACGTTAAAAACGTGGCTTGGCTTACAACATTCCTATTACAGCTTACAGGAGACTATGTTCTGTGTCTGTGAATGCGGCGAATCAAATTACCAGACAAAAGAAGGCCCCGAAGCAGGGGTCGCTCTAGAAACCGAGTGAGAAAATAAACAACTTGAACTACTTCAAAACAGTTAGTTCAACAAAACGGAAATATCATTAAATTTCCGGTGAAAGACTGGCTTTAAGTCGGGGACAAAACCCAACGTATGTCAACAACTAGCAAATGCTGTTGTCATGGTTATGTGGAGGAATATAGGCGCCAATGCTTCACTTGGAAGTAAGATCTTCGATGAAACACCAGAATCAATAGGCGTCATGTGAAACCAGTGATGTGTAACGACGGTGCAAAATGAGCTGGGATGTAAAATGTTTATGCCGAGTACATTCGCAAACAGCCGTAACAGCTGGAGTTTGTGTACAAACGGTAAAATTGCATCCTGTGAACCTTGCGTTACACACTATGTGCCCTAACATTCGTAACATACTCTTACTCCAAGGTTCCTACATACACCGACAGCAAAACATAAAGTCGAAATGGCCTATTCCTGGAACCAGCCTACATTTACCCGATATGGATTAAGGAGAACAAGGAAAACCTACAAAAAGGCGATGTGAATTTGAAGACAACCTTATGAGCCAAAACAGTGAATGACGAGCTTTCAGTCTGGTAAGCGATACGCAGGTTTCCCTGCAAAGAGCAAGCTCTGGCAAATGATCACTGCTGAAGCTAACATTTCATGGTCTGTGTTAAAATTTACCAGAAAACTTCCAAGTGAAGAGAGCGTGTCACTCACAAATCTCCGTCACAGTTTTCATATGACGTCGTTTGTATTGAATTGAAACATGTATTTGTGGAAAAGGAAGAACTTTGCGTGCATTTTCTTTTAGGATACGGATAGGAAATGTACTACCCGAATGCATAATAACGGTGTGTCTTTCTCTGTGGTGTCCACAGCTCGTGGTCTAGCGGCGCCGGCACGATAGCGCGTTCGGTCAGAGGGCTAGCTGCCTCCTGTAATAAAAAAAAACCTGAGTGAACGGATTAACGAAGAACCTGAACATGTGTCATCAACGTCCACCCCAAACAAATTCAATGAACAATATAGAACAAAATGAGATAAAAGAAAAGTGGCTAGAGTTTCTGTTTCTGGATCACGGGGTATCGGGTTCGATCCCTAGCCGGTTTGAGATTTTCTCTGTTCGAGTACTGGGTGTTTGTGTTTTCCTCATAATTTCATGATCATCATCATCATCATAATTCATGACAGTGCAAAATTGAACTGCATAAAAATTGGACTATGTAAAAATTGGGTCTGTGCGGGTGCTGATGACCGCGCAGTTCAGCGCCCCACAAAACAAACATCATCATCATCATTCTTTGTGGGCCAGAGATTTGTGCAGAATTTTCGAGATGAAACATACAGTGTATTTCATTCACTTTTCCACCAAACAAGTTATGAACGCATGAAACAGCTATTCATTTCGTTTTGTCTCTGTTCACTTTATCATTTATTTATTAATCCTAGATTTGTTATTCCTCCTGTCAAAGAAAAATCAAGACGCAAAATGTGAAGTAATGATTGTAATACACCACAAATAGACAAAATTTTCGTTCTATTACTTATTTTTTGCCTGTCAGGTACGTGTATTGCACATTACACTGTGGTAAAAATGGAGAAAACGTTTCTTCACAACACAGGAGACTGTGAAAGCTGCTGACTTTGCTGTATAGTTTTTCGCTGAGATGCTAGCCTGTGGTGTAAAAGAAGAGGCTTTGGAATCTTGACATTTAAGGAAGGAGATAAGCTAAATTTTGAGGCTTTCTTTTACTCGTGCAACGATGACGCACTTGACAGCTTAAATCAACAGTTAACAACTCAGCATTCGAGTCCTATCAGGCAAACAATTTTCAAAAGTCACAAATATTCTCCGTACTATTTGTTTTCCTTCTCCACCTACTGTTTGATTCACACCGAAATATGTTGGCATGCTTCAGGAATATGCGTCAAATATTCGTCGTCCATTCGACGACCTCCCCATCTTTATCGGATATACGATTGTCTTTCCGTGTGGAGACATTGCAATGCAAAAACTTTTTCCGTTATTAAAATGTGAACACAGGTGTTAAAAAGCAGGTACAGTTCCGTGATGCTTTATGTACCACAACGGGTGCCGACCAGTGTCTAGTTATCGTCAAGTCTACACACAGAAGCTGCCACTAAAAATACTATTAGGACAATTAGTGTACCTCAATTATAGCGATTTACATTGTCTGTCAAGCCGAATAACCATGCTTGTGAGGAATTTGTAACATTTAATGTCATTCTATGGAATGTAGAGTAGACATTAATTTAAAGGACACCTTTTCATGAAAATATGATTGTGACCCATCGGGAATGGGAACCGGTTATGGCAGTAAATCATCGTACAATTGTAGATGCTAATTAGTAATAGTGTACTTACATTTATGAGAAAAGAAGGATACTGAAGTGTTTGAAATGTGGTGCTATTAAGAAAATTGGGATCACTGATAACAAACGATGAGGTGAGAGAGGAAAGGGTGTTGTGTGATGTCCTTAGGTTAGTTAGGTTTAAGTAGTTCTAACTTCTAGGCGACTGATGACCTCAGACGTTAAGTCGCATAGTGCTCAGAGCCATTTGAACCAACCAGTTTCCAAATCTCATTTGACTGAAATTAATTTCTTTATACGACATACCGATTGTCTTTTCCATGCATGAGATTGTTCCCTTAGCACCAGTTACTTAAAGGTAGCCACAGATGCAGTGTAACTTTGATAAAGATAAGCCGCTCTGGATGCCAACAATAAATACTTATTGGAATTAACCAACTTCGAGAACTGTTTCATTTCATCGTAGGAAAATATATGACAAGCAGTGGAAACTCCTACAGACAGCGTGCACATTAGTCTGCACACAAGCTGTTGATTAAGTTTATAAAATTCTGATGATAATACACTGCAATAAGCAGAACGTGACCACTAACGTATTTGAAATATTAAAGAAAAGAAGTTTATTTACAAAGGGCAGCATGCTTGTAGAGCTACAACAAAGTGAGTCACTTCCCATAGATTGACTCTCAATACGACACAGCAACTAGCGGAATTATCACTCTCGTACAAGTGTCGAGTCTCCATTTAGAAGTTCTGAAACTGCACTGCCAAAACTCTTAATCTCTAACTTAGTGCAACATCTAATGCGGCCGCTGTTTTATGTATTTTCGGGAATGTTCCGTTTAACACAATGCAAAAATATTGAAATAAGTAGCTTCTCTCCAGCGCAACAATCTAGAGTTTATATGTTGGGCATATATTAACTGGAATAGTTCGTGACCAGCAGAGATGGTGGTAGGCTACTCGGAAATTTCGCGGGCCCGTGCGCCGCCTCCTACGAGGGCCTCCGAGCACGCAACGTCATCGTTCACGGCGCGACACGTCACCTTGGCCTTCCCCTCCAGTGGCCACCGTCCCCTCAAGACATTCCGCTCGGCGATTTCTCCGCATTACCGCGCGCACTTCAGCCCAGCGGCCCAGATGGCGGTCCAGCGCAATTTCAGCCGACGACCTCAGTCTCGAAAGCAGTAACCGCGGCGTGGCACGGAGCCTGAGAACAAACGCCACTCCCAGCGGCGACAGAGGCACCAGAATTTTACTGCCTATCGACGAGGGGAACAGCAGACGTCGACGCAAAACGGTACCACTGCGCTGAATTCTTCATGAGAGCACTCCACCAGTCGGACGAAACACCCATCGCCTCCGGCTACTGCGGTTCCATTCTCCTGAAGGCTCCCTCACAGTATCCTCTCCGCCGCCAGTATGATTTCTAACTGGTCATAACAGAGAGCATGAAGGCTGCCTCGGATTATCACCTGCCCGATCGATACGAACGGCAGTTCGTCTTAACGGAGAGCGTGCACTCCGCCACAAAATAGCTACTAGTCTTGATGGTATTAGACCGTACGTATTCTCCATCACACGGGACTTCGTTGCTCAAACACAGTTACATAATAGTGCTTTTCAGTTACTTACAAAAGTAAAACAAAAGTGCAGAAGCTGTAACGGGTAAGTGCAACCATCCATTCATTGATTTAAAAGTAGAATTACTCGTATTTTGCTTCCGAGAGCGGTAAAAATTCTGCACGCAGAATTTAATACTTTTAGAAAAGTAATTTCCTACCACATAGCCCGCATCTCGTGGTCGTGCGGTAGCGTTCTCGCTTCCCACGCCCGGGTTCCCGGGTTCGATTCCCGGCGGGGTCAGGAATTTTCTCTGCCTCGTGATGGCTGGGTGTTGTGTGCTGTCCTTAGGTTAGTTAGGTTTAAGTAGTTCTAAGTTCTAGGGGACTTATGACCACAGCAGTTGAGTCCCATAGTGCTCAGAGCCATTTTTGAACCTACCACATAACACAACACATCTCCCTTTACATGCATGAACGTAAAAACACCATAAAACGCCATCTGGGTCGTGTTCAGAAACGTAGCTATAACGACAGTCCGTGAAGTATTTGTTTATTGAGCAGTTTTCCCTCTGAAATAATGAAATTTTACTTAACATCCGCCACGCACTGCTCATCCGTTGATATATCGATAAGATAACGTTAGACACCAAACTTGAATAACTTATCAAACAATATCACTAGTAAGCAGCAACAATCATCTATATATTACGTCATAACTCATGCCACTTCGACAACAAAACTGTAAAATTTGGAACGGGTTCATCGTACATGGTCTTAGACGTGCAGGAACCTGTTACCCCGTAAAACTCTTCGTGGAATCATTTTTTTTGTTGTAAGTCCGGATGTTAAAGAACTAGTCACGAATTTGATGTGTAGTTATCGCGTCCATACTCGTATCAACGTGGACTGTACTTCCTTGTGGACACCGGCACGTTTCTGACGTGGAACAATTGGGAACTTTCTGAAATGTAGGAACTCAATGTAGAAAATTTACGCGTTTCATTGAATTTCAACACTGCGATTCTTCACGAGTGAAAATTAAATATTATCACTTTAGCCGTAAGTTTACACTTTAATTAATTTAACACAAGTACAACATAATTGTATGCAGGCAATCAGTTCTGTAATCTACCACGTTCTATAACAAAAAAGTACATTTATTTAAATAACTCACCCTCTTTTCAAGCATAGCCTTCGTCGAGTTCAAAATGGTTCAAATGGCTCGAAGCACTATGGGACTTAACTTCTGAGGTCATCAGTCCGCTAGAACTTAGAACTACTTAAACGTAACTAACCTAAGGACATCACACACATCCATGCCCGAGGCAGGATTCGAACCTACGATCGTAGCGGTCGCGCGGTTCCAGACTGTAGCGCCTAAAACCACTCCGCCACCCCGACCGGCCTTCGTCGAGTGTCAGATAAAGTAGCGTCATATGACTTAACACGATGGAAGAGTTTGGAACCACAAAGCTTCGGCAGTGTGTGTGTCGTTTCATCTGCATATTTTTAATGAAGTCACCTTCCAAGATGAGACGATTTTTACCACCGGAAATCAAACCATCTACCTCTGCAATAGTTAACAGAAAAAGAAGTTTTAACAATGACGTCACGCAGGCTGCCGCAATGTCGGACGATAATCAATGATTCAGGTTTAGCAAGATTTACATTTCTGTTAAGTTATAAATATTTATTCCATGTTTCACTGAATCATTTCAAATGAATTCCGGCGAATCGTGAAATCTATGTTTCCTCAATCTTGAATTACTGGACGAATGTGGCATTTTCCAGAATATCATGTGACTGTTGGTGCTAAGTGGGAAGCTAATGAAAAAATCAGTAATTGCGTTTTATCGAGAATTGGTGTAGTGGTCACAGTTTTGAATATACAGAATTACCAAAATTCTGTAGAATTAGTTAAATAGCTGTACTAGAATTTATCAGTTACTAGACACAAATGAAATACGAAATTTTCAAATACTTTCTGGCTCACGTCAGCAGCTATTTATCTGCACTTACCTACGACATGGTACAAAATTTTAGAAAATTTTCTGTAAGTTTTGTCTCTCAACTTTCAAATATTTTCTGAAAGACGTTGAATACAAAGGCAATTACTAGGTACTTTCTTCGGATACGCATTTGTTTTTTCACTGCTTTCGGTCAACTGAAAACCGTCTAAAAATGGTTCTTCCTTTCCGAAACTTAGGCGTAATCAAACACAGCTGTCCATAGGATGCGGAGTACTTATTTTGCTGTGACAAGGCTTCCGCCTGCATCAGTACATAATCGGATACTGATTTTGGGTGCGTGTCTGTTAGAAGATAGTGTGATCTGGAACTGGTTGAAAAATAAAAGATTCTAATACCAAGCTGTTCATTACAATGCAAGAAAACCTATATTAAAGCAGCAGATGTTCGTTATGAACCCTACGCTCGTCCACATCAACAAGGATACTGATTAACAATATTCACAACACTTCATTTTGATGTGAGTGTTCACTTACCACTGGTGCGCAGGTAACATACTAATATACCTTTATGCATTCATGTATCAAGTGAACCTCAGTTTCATCACAGCACAAGATTTCAAGAAACGCAACGGCTATACTGTTTGCTGTACAGTGAGTAATCATTTGTATGACTCTTAGCTCCAGTTATCTTTATCAACCAATGTAATTTAGGAAGACGCCATACGGCGAGATGATACTATTAATTTCGAGAAGTTACGTTTATTTCGAGAACTGGTTTTATACGTATGTGCCAACTTTAACAGCAAGATGTCATTTAAAAATAATTTATTACTTCTTCGGACAGGCGTACGTAGGCGAATGCCTACGCCAAACGCTCTCAGTATTTCTAAATTTCCTCAATAGTTCAAAATGGTTCAAATGGCTCTGAGCACTATGCGACTTAACTTCTAAGGTCATCAGCCGCCTAGAACTTAGAACTAATTAAACCTAACTAACCTAAGGACATCACAAACATCCATGCCCGAGGCAGGATTCGAACCTGCGACCGTAGCGGTCGCTCGGTTCCAGACTGTAGCGCCTAGAACCGCACGGCCACTCCGGCCGGCCACAATAGTTCATCTGCAACGATAAATTCATGTTCGTCAGTTAACTCTCACCTACTGATTGATATTGGCTCAAATGGCTCTGAGCACTATGGGACTCAACTGCTGAGGTCATTAGTACCCTAGAACTTAGAACTAGTTAAACCTAACTAACCTAAGGACATCACACACATCCATGCCCGAGGCAGGATTCGAACCTGCGACCGTAGCGGTCTTGCGGTTCCAGACTGCAGCGCCTTTAACCGCACGGCCACTTCGGCCGGCCTGATCGATATTTTAACGTGTAAAACAGCACTCAAATTGGAGAATGAATCGATGATTAACACGCAGCAGTAGAGCGGCCGTTTGATTGTAGCATCAGCTGTCGCTAAACAAACAGCCGTAGGACGTTACGGGATGGTCGTCAATGAAAAGGCTCCGAATAGAAACAATTGCGCTCTTTACGGATGGCACACAGTGTCGCCCACTTCCAAAGCGACCTGCGAGGAGGACGGCAAAAATATGCCAGGAACAGGCTATTGCCCCGTCCGCAGGAACCATTTGCAGTATTTTTTTCTCCTGTCAGAGGGAGAGGGAGAGAAACAGTGAGAGAGAGAGAGAGAGAGAGAGAGAGAGAGAGAGAGAGAACGAACGCACCCGCTCACGGTCCGCAGCCGATTCGGCCTCCCGCGTGCGGCGGACTCGATGTGGCGTTCATTAGTATGTGTTAATTTTTGGTCGCAGCGGGCCCCGTCGTGCGCGCATTTTAATGAGCGACGGAATTCCGTCGCATGCGCGGTGCTGGCCGTTCCGCTTTTGATATTGCAGCTTTTGTGGCAGACCCCCCTCCCGTTCGCCTACCGGAGCGCCAGCGAAAATTATAAAACGCTTTGATGCGATACGTCTCCGCCGCTGTGCCCTCCCCCGTACCTCCCTCCCCCCCCTCCCCGCAACCCCTAAACCCATATTTTATTGGAAAAAATGCGATGTGTATGGAGTGCCGCTCGGCTGACATGAGTTGACAGCTGTGGCGTGGAAAGTCGTGTGTCACAGTTAACGTCCGGCCATAGCCCTCATGCGGCTACGTCCGTCAAGTGTGTGTGTGTTGCAGCAGACCCCTACTGCAATGACGTCCCACATTTACTGGCCAACTGACGAGGAAAAACGGGCAGCAGCCTGTTAGCACGCACCCGCCTCACCCCAAATACCCGAAAAAAGAAAATAAATAAAATGAGGGTGTAATTATTGGGAACTATCTTGTAAACGAGACCACTAGCAAAATGTGCGCAGGTTTCGATGCTACATTTCAATTAATATGATACCATGTACGTCGTTCTCGATTTTCGCCGATAATACGCTTTGATCTCCGACGTTAAATGTATGTCGCAAGCCATGAATGTTTGACGAGTCGATAACTGTTCCGCTGATGTAAATAAATAACCCATTGTCACGTTTAAAATGAATGACAAATTAACGCGGTTGGCTCAGCTTGGTACGCTACGTGCCTGTAAATCACTATAAGAAATGACGAGTTTCAAATGTGAGTGCAATGCATCAGTACCGGTTGTCTGCGTTTAAGGCAGGATATACAAAAGTTTTCCCATACTCCAAAAGTTCTTTGCTGTATTGATCCGACGACTCAGGTGCTTTGAATAAATATTCGACTGACCAAAACACGAGAATACGAAAAATTGTAAACGTTCCTTTTTTATACACTATATAATAATAAAATTATAAAATAATTTCTAATTACGAGGCAAATTCATTTACTCATCACACTTTACTTCCAATCCCTGTGCTCACCTCTGACGAGGAAGCAATATAATATACTTCACGATACCTTCTTTTAAGTGACAAATTCACTTTCCGCTGGTTGCGCGTATGATACACAACTTTACGAATCCACTTCTCGGGGACAAGTTAATGAGTACCATCATACGATCTATTTTCGAAAAATATCACTCTTAACACTACTCGAAACGTATAATCTCTTAATCAGTGTTATCCCATTTAATTTCAGTTACCTACATTAAATGAGACGCTGGACTAGGATCCAATTCACCGTCTTCTTATCCCTGAAATCTCTCTCATTTTTATCGTTCATTTTGACTCTGAAATTATCTAACTTTTCTTTGGGAAACTATGTTAGCTAACAGCGTTGTGCTGTCTGCATTGCATAATGTCTACATTGCATTTTGCAATGCAGAATACTTATACAAACTTCGACAACAGGTAAGTCACCCCAGAGATCTTGCATGTTTCTTCAGTACAACAGACACAGAAGACAAAAGTCTCAAAATTTTTCACTATGTGCAGCTGCATCTCATTTCTACAGAAAATTCCCAGGAGTTTACTGCAAACAGACGGCGAAGAAGAAGATGCTAACGATTACTTATTTTCTCAGAAGTAGAAAAATCAACTAAAGCAGAAAGCAAGTTATGTCCACTATGATTGAATGTTATACTAATCCGTGAAATTAAGAAAACATATTTGTCTGGTTAGGTCCCGTATATTGGAAACGAAATTATACAGTCATAGAGCTAAGCAAAATATAATTTTTGTGCAGCCTACCATTTGTACCAAGTACAATATATGTTAAACTTATACAGTGACCTACAAGCCAGCCAATGTTCCCATGATCTAAAGACCGCTGAGTCACTTTTAAGCTGGCATGGTGGAACGCTAAACAGTAATAAAATGCGGGGTTACGGGTTACAAAATTCAGTTTCATGACATTACATGGTCATAACTTGCCATTCTAATAACGATGTCTTGAATGATTCTTTGATTTACCTACGATTTCGAGGAGTGTAATGACTGGCACAGAAAATATACCAAATTTAGGTAATTTTATGGACATTCCGCATTATTTTGCCACAGCTGTTAATACTTCAATGTATAAATAAAACACCACCTCAGCTGCTATTAATAGATATCTTACTGTTAATTGTCAGTTCATTGACCAAAAACACTCCCCGAATTCCTAGGTAAAGATCAGCTGAAGAAAGTGAAAGAACGTAATCTGTAGTGGAAATGACGGAATTTCTTAACGGCAATGGTGGTATTTATATCAAATTCCTGTAGTTCCATTTTAATAGTGTGCGTTTTTATGGGATATATAATGTATGTATACCCAAAACATTTACACTGTTGAATAATTTTTAATGTAATACATAGCCAGCGCAGATTCACAAATTTCGCTCTTGTGAAACACACCAGGTTTCTTTACTCGCACGAAATTACGCGTGTTTCGAAGGGGCTCTGAAGCTTCGAGAAAGCTTTGGACAACATTCTTCACAAGGGATTCCTAAGCAGTTTGCGTGTCTGTGGAGTGTCGCCTCAGCTGTGCGAATGGGTACGTGATTTCCCGTCAGAAAGGTTACAGCCAATATTAACTGACGGGAAGTCGTCCAGTGGAAGCGAAGTTATTTTCGGGATTTCACAAGGAAACACTGCAGGCCCCTTTTCTTATAGGAGACAATCCGAGCAGTCCTCTTAGATTGTTTGCAAGTCATCTACCGTCCAGTAAAATTAGTTGGACATTTAGAAGAAGGTGCAAAGAATTGACTAAAAAGACTGCTTACGCTATGCTTAAATGTCCTCTTCGGGACTATTGCTGCCGGTGGCGGATCATTAGCAGACAGGATTGACGAAAACATCGAAAAAGATCGCTTGTGTTATCACGAAACAGGAGTGAGTGTGTCATGGATATCATAGGCGAGTTGGCGTAGCAATCACCAACACAAAGGCACTCTTCGTTGCGACGAAAATATAAAAATGTGAGCTCATCCACCTTTTATAATAAAAGCGATTAAAGTTTTTGCATAATAGTTCTGAGGATAAGGGCTTGCTCCGAAACGCAACATTTTAGTTAGTTTGCGTTACGAAATGTGGTTGAGCCGACATTTCAACAATGGTCGTGGAATCACGAATCGGCCTCGGATAAAATCAATTTAAACGAAATTACAGTCTCTAACTTTTCATCCGAACGCCAAATATTTAGTTTTTGATTGCCATCCACATAGTGAGAAATGACCAGTGACACATTTAACAGAAATCGCAGTTTACGTGGATGTATTTAGAAGCTCATTTTTCCCATGTGTTATTGAGAGTGTGAAACGGTAGAGAAATAAGTTTCTTTAATTTACGTCTATCGTCACAATGGTTTTTGTTTAACAGATTGCCGGTTTCGGTCTTTAATGACCATCATCAGATATGTTTCACAAAAATAAAGTCCTAATGTACTGCAGCCATAGTGGCATCTTCAAATGTTAAATGCGGAATCAGCACCAGCATCTTCAAATACGTGTAAACGATTTATATGTATTTGACGGTGCTGGTGTTCAATCCGCATTTAACATTTGACGATGCCACTACGGCTGCAATACATTAGGACTTTGTTTTAATGAAACAGATCTGATGATGGTCAGTAAAGACCGAAACCGGTAATCTGTTAAGCAAAAACGATTGTGACCATAGACGTAAATTAAACAAAATTATTGCATATACGGGTCACTGAGTTTTTTCGCGACGATGTCGCAGCTTGTGAAGGTAGAGAAATAGTTTGCAAGTTGTTTTTGGCGCCCTCTGCAAAAAATTTAAGAAGAGTTTGCAGATTAATCGTGTAGAAGTTGCTGATATATGAAAAGGATACAAAACTGGGTTAAATCGAATGGAAAATTTCAGTCTCACGGTTGTTAAATGTGGTCCTACCGTCAGTGCCTTCGGTGCTTTTACGACCGCCTCTAGAACGCGCGGCTCCCCCGGTAAGCACGCAGATTATGTGCGTGTGCGTGTACTCACTCGGTTTGTCCAGCTCGGTGAGCAACTCCTCGGTGGTGGCTTGGTCGGCGGCCGCCGCCCCCGCGCCCAGCGACAGCAGCATCAGCAGGAGCACCACAGTCAACGACGTCGACGCCCTCATTCTACCAGACGCACCCACAGTTAGCACCAGACTGACAACTGCACAGGCGATCACTGCAAACCGCTCGCTGATAACGCACCGCCGTGCCCTACGCTATCACACGACTCTCGCACAATCCGCTGACACGTCCTTGCACTCGCTCTGCGCCGGATTCGTGGAAGAACTGGAACGTTTCTGTCGGTGCAGCACTGTCTGTTTTCATCACAAGTGTACAAGGTTGTTAACGAGGATGGAAACGCTCGCTTGTCTCCGTGGTATATTTATATTCTGCCGCGTTCGTTTGCCGATTGACAGTGCGGGCTAAACTTTGTTTCTTGTGAGGCCGAGCAATAGTACGAATGGTACTACGAATACGTCACACATTTCACAGCGGTGTAGGAATGGCATTCGTCAAGTACAGGCTACAAACACGCTTACGGTAATCACTGTTCTCATACAATCACAATTCTCTTTCTTTTAAGTTGCGCTTAAACTTTTTGACACAGTAGAAAACGGTAACAGCAATTTGTAATTAGTAATTTTCTCCTAGTGGAATTATTACGTTTTTTAATACGATATATATGTAGTGGAAATGTTAACACACACACACTGCTCTGTTATTGTACCACGTTAAATAAATTCAGCGATTTAGTTCTAATATTGTGAAACGTTATGACGGATCAGTCGAATAGTTTTATTCAGCGCATTGCCTCTTTGGCCTACGAAGTAGAGTGTTTGTTTGTCCGTCCCTGCCGATTACTTAGCAGCGCCTTTCTGTTTGTTTGCTTCCCACAATTTTAGTTGTTCCACCACAGTGCACGCGGCAAGTGAGGGAATTGTATAAAATTTACAATGCTACAGATACACTTTTCTTGTCGGCAGGAGACTGTCTCTTTTCGCCACAGCAAGTGGCGCTAAAACTCGCTACATGTAATGGCAGGAGTACTGCACGTTAAGTAGTGTGAGGGAGTTATTGAAGTGACGGCTAGAGGAGTTAGAGAGAGAGAGGGAGAGAAAAAAAAAACTGGAGACGGACGCTCGCCGCGGTCGGAGGCCGCAGAACGCATCAATCACGGTGTTGCGTCGTTAGGCGCGGCTCGGGCTGCGTCGGCGGCGGCAGCGCGCGGAGGCGTCGCGCGGCGGCGGTAGACGGCATGGCGCTGAGCGGCGGCACGGCGGCTGCGAGGCCAGCGGCAGCGGCGGCGGCGTCTCGCCTGGGATGTGCGCGCGCGGCCCGACTGCCACAGACTGAGGCGAGCGGCGGGCGAGCGCGCTGCGCGCCTACTGCGCCGACGCCGAAGACCCGCGCCGGGGCGCTGCGGGCGGCGGGATGCCTGCGGGCCAGGCGCGGCGAGGCGAGGCGAGGCGAGGCGAGGGCCTCTCCGGCCGGCCAGCGGCTGCGGCGGCGGCGGCGGCGGCGGCAGTCTTTCAGACACGCAGCGCTCGCGGCCCGCCAGGCCGGGAGCCTCAGTCTCCTCTCCTCCGCCTCCTGCTCCTGTTCCTCTTCCCGCCGGCCTTCGCCGTCACCCGTCGCCGTAGTCGCCACCGACCAGCTGCTTCGGTGAGGTGTATATCACACGCGAGTGTCGCTGCTCTTCCCCTCTCGCCCACACAGCCCTGCGCAGTTAGTGAAAAATCGGAGTACAGACGACGTCTCTGTTGTCGCCAAGCCTGCAGGGTTTCCTGCGACGTAGCGAGTGGAATGCACGCAATTTCTTAATCACAGAGCGACTCAAATCTGTCAGTTGTGAAAACGATTGGCCAGGAAAACTGGAACAGGAGCTACCCTGACATATAGCGAAATTTTACTTATTTGGCAGCCGGCTGCAGTGGCCTAGCGGTTATAGGAGCTTCAGTCCGGAACCGCGCGACTGCTACGGTCGCACGTTCGAATCCTGCCTCGGGCAGGATGTGTGTGATGTCCTTAGGGTATTTAGGTTTAAGTAGTTCTATGTTCTATGGAACTGATGACCTCAGATGTTAAGTCCCATAGTGCTCAGAGCCATTTGAACCAACTTATTTGGCATCTAGTGCAGTACGAAGAATGTACGACTAAGGGAAAAATACTGCTGTTACACAGATTGTGACTGAAATCGGGGACCGAGCAGCCGCATTCTACTTTCCTCAGCACCTTTGAAATGTTTCCCAAAATTTTGGCATCCGACCATATTTTTCCAGAAGAGAACGTTTTAACAGGCAATTCACATCTCACTCCACAAGATCCCCTAAATATAACTCACTCACGACATATACCTCGCTCACGACCAGTAGCCCATCCACTCCTACTTGCCCATTCTCTCTCACTCATTCAGCCTAGCTCATTGCCGTTCTCTCCCTGCGTCTGTCTCCTGCCTCAGAGTCACTGTCTTTTTCGTTCTGTCCTGTTACTGCTGCCTCCTCTCACTATCACACTCTTGCTCTCTCTTACAATTACTTTCTGATTCGTTCCTTCCTATTGCCGCTGTCTCTTCTCACTGTGGCGCGCGGGATTAGCCGAGCGGTCTCAGGCGCTGCAGTCATGGACTGTGCGGTTCCTCCCGGCGGAGGTTCGAGTCCTCCCTCGGGCCCGCCACTGTGGTCTCGCGGTTCTAGGCGCTCAGTCCGGAACCGTGCGACTGCTACGGTCGCGGTTCGAATCCTGCCTCGGGCATGGATGTGTGTGATGTCTTTAGGTTAGTTAGGTTTAAGTAGTTCTAAGTTCTAGGGGACTGATGACCTAAGATGTCAAGTCCCATAGTGCTCAGAACCAACCTCCCTCTGGCATGGGTGTGTGTGTTTGTCCTTAGGATAATTTAGATTAAGTAGGGTGTAGGCTTAGGGACTGATGACCTTAGCAGTTAAGTCCCCTAAGATTTCACACACATTTCTCACTGTCACTAACTCTCTATTCCTCATTGGTACTGTCATACGCTCTGTCTTTCACTATCAGTGGCTGTCAGCCTCTTTCACTGTTGCCTTTTTATTCCTATCCCACTGCCATTATCTCCTTCACTTTTTCCTACCACTGTTCTGTCACTGTAAAATAGTTTACACTGTCACTGTATCCCTCTGCTTCTCTCAACTGCCACTGTCTCCTTCGCTCTTTCTATGCCACCGTCACTGTCTTCTATCTTCCACTATTTATTACTTTTTACTTCACTTTCCCATTGCTCCCGTCTCCATCTCTCCCGGCATAAATGGCCGGCCGCGGTGGTCTAGCGGTTCAGGCGCTCAGTCCAGTACCGCACGACTGCTACGGTCGCTGGTTCGAATCCTGCCTCGGGCGTGGATGTGTGTGATGTCTTTAGGTTAGTTAGGTTTAAGTAGTTCTAAGTTCTAGGGGACTGATGACCACAGATGTTAAGTCCCATAGTGCTCAGAGCCATTTTTTGAACAGGCATAAAAAGCATGAACATGTTCGTATGCCATAATCCTTAGGAAAAATTTTGAAGGTGTTAAGCAAGGTAGAGGAGGCGGCTGTTAACGCTTTTTCAGTCAGTCTTTTAAACAGGAGCATTATCGCCTTTGCTGGCCTATATGGCCGAGCGGTTCTAGGCGCTTCAGTCTGGAACCGCTCGACCGCTACGGTCGCAACTTCGAATCCTGCCTCGGGCATGGGTGTGTGTGATGTCCGTAGTTAAGTTTAACTAGTTCTACGTTCTAGGTGACTGATGAGATCAGATGTTAACTCCCGTAGTGCTCAGAGCTATTTGAACCATTTTAAAACCATTATCGCCTTTATTGTGTTCCGATAGGATCATTATTTCGCTGGTTTCTTTCTTTTACCTGCTACAGCTGGGCGGGGCAGTAAAAGTTTGATAGTTTACTTATATGAAATTGAAATGAAGCAGAACTAATTTTACATCTCAGACGAGATTTTATGCACACAAAAATTTCATTCGTGTTTCATTACTACAACACGCGGTCCCCAGACTGCTTCTGATGATAAGCGCGACATTTTACACTGTATTTCCCCGTCCTACGTCACTATAGAAGCTACGATTTTGCCTCACAACAGATTTTTTGTGCTTTATTATTGTGGCGAAGATATGCACGAAGCCCACGTCTATTACAGTAGTACAAGTTTATATGCCACCTAGCCCTGCAGATGACGAAGAAATTGATGAAATGTAAATGAGATAAAAGAAGTTATTCAGATAGTGAAGGGAGACGAAAATTTAATAGTCATGGGTGACTGGAATTCGATAGTAGGAAAAGGGAGAGAAGGAAACGTAGTAGATGAATATGGATTGGGGGCAAGAAATGAAAGAGGAAGCCGCCTGGTAGAATTTTGCACAGAGCATAACAAAGTCATAGCTAACACCTGGTTCAAGAATCATGAAAGGAGATTGTATACATGGTAGAAGCCTGGAGATACTAGAAGGTATCAGATTATATAATGGTAAGACAGGGTTTTGGAAACCAGGTTTTAAATTGTAAGACATTTCCAGGGGCAGATGTGGACTCTGACCACAATCTACTGGTCTACATATTAGTCAAGGTTCTGCCTACGAAATTATCCACAACGGCCATGGGTTGCATAAACTTTGTCCAAGATGGGTCTCAAAACAACTCATAGAGTTGCATAAACAATCGCGCTTAGACATTACGAAAACATTTGGATGGCTATGGAAACGAAAGGGGTACCTTCTTAGACAGGATCATTACTGGTGACGAAACATGGATCCATCATTACGAGCGGAGAGTAAAGGGCAGAGTGTTGTTGTTGTGGTCTTCAGTCCTGAAACTGGTTTGATGCAGCTCTCCATGCTACTCTATCCTGTGCAACCTTCTTCATCTCCCAGTACCTACTGCAGCCTACATCCTTCTGAATCTGCTTAGTGTATTCATCTCTTGGTCTCCATCTACGATTTTTACCCTCCACGGTGCCCTCCAGTACCAAATTGGTAATCCCTTGATGCCTCAGAACATGTCCTACCAACCGATCCCTTCTTCTAGTCAAGTTGTGCCACAACCTCCTCTTCTCCCCAATTCTATTCAATACCTCCTCATTAGTTATGTGATCTACGCATCTAATCTTCAGCGTTCTTCTGTAGCACCATATTACGAAAGCTTCTATTCTCTTCTTGTCTGAACTATTTATCGTCCGTGTTTCACTTCCATACATGGCTACACTCCATACAAATACTTTCAGAAACGGCTTCCTGACACTTAAATCAATAGCCGGCCGCGGTGGTCTCGCGGTTCTAGGCGCGCAGTCCGGAACCGTGCGACTGCTACGGTCGCAGGTTCGAACCCTGCCTCGGGCATGGATGTGTGTGATGTCCTTTGGTTAGTTAGGTTTAAGTAGTTCTAAGTTCTAGGGGACTGATAACCACAGCAGTTGAGTCCCATAGTGCTCAGAGCCATTTGAACCATTTTTGAACTTAAATCAATACTCGATGTTAACAACTTCTCTTCTTCATAAACGCTTTCCTTGCCATTGCCAGTCTACATTTCATATCCTCTCTACGTCGACCATCATCAGTTATTTTGCTCCCCAAATAGCAAAACTCCTTTACTATTTTAAGTGTCTCATTTCCTAATCTAATTCCCTCAGCATCACTCGACTTAATTCGGCTACATTCCATTATCCTCGTTTTGCTTTTGTTGATGTTCATCTTATACCCTCCTTTCAAGACACTGTCCATTCCGTTCAACTGCTCTTCCAAGTCCTTTGCTGTCTCTGACAGAATTACAATGTTATCGGCAAACCTTAAAGTTTTTATTTCTTCTCCATGGATTTTAATACCTACTCCGAACTTTTCTTTTGTTTCCTTTACTGCTTGCTCAATATACAGATTGAATAGCATCGGGGAGAGGCTACAACCCTGTCTCGCTCCCTTCCCAACCACTGCTTCCCTTTCATGTCCATCGACTCTTATAACTGCCATCTGGTTTCTGTACGAATTGTAAATAGCCTTTCGCTCCCTGTATTTTACCCCTGCCACCTTCAGAATTTGAAAGAGAGTATTCCAGTCAACCTTGTCAAAAGCTTTCTCTAAGTCTACAAATGTTAGAAACGTAGGTTTGCCTTTCCTTAATCTTTTTTCTAAGATAAGTCGTAGGGTCAGTATTGCCTCGCGTGTTCCAACATCTCTACGGAATCCAAACTGATCTTATCCGAGGTCAGCTTCTACCAGTTTTTCCATTCGTCTTTAAAGAATTCGCATTACTATTTTGCAGCTGTGCCTTATTAAGCTGATAGTTCGGTAATTTTCACGTCTGTCAACACCTGCTTTCTTTGGGATTGGAATTATTATATTCTTCTTGAAGTCTGAGGGAATTTCACCTGTCTCATACATCTTGCTCACCTGGCTCTCCCAAGGCTGTCAGTAGTTGTAATGAAATGTTGTCTACTTCCGGGGCCTTGTTTCGACTCAGGTCTTTCACTGCTCTGTTAAACTCTTCACGCAGTATCGTATCTCCCATATCATCTTCATCTGCCTCCTCTTCCATTTCCATAATATTGCCCTCAAGAACATCGCCCCTGTATAGACCCTCTATATATTCCTTCCACCTTTCTGCTTTCCCTTCTTTACTTAGAACTGGGTTTCCATCTGAGTTCTTGATATTCATGCAAGTGGTTCTCTTTTCTCCAAAGGTTGGTTGTTTTGGGGAAGGAGACCAGACAGCGAGGTCATCGGTCTCATCGGATTAGGGAAGGACGGGGAAGGAAGTCGGCCGTGCCCTTTGAAAGGAACCATCCCGGCATTTGCCTGGAGCAATTTAGGGAAATCACGGAAAACCTAAATGTGGATGGCCGGACGCGGGATTGAACCGTCGTCCTCCCGAATGCGAGTCCAGTGTCTAACCACTGCTTTCTCCAAAGGTCTCTTTAATTTTCCTGTAGGCAGTAACTATCTTACCCCTCGTGAGATAAGCCTCTACATCCTTACATTTGTCCTCTAGCCATTCCTGCTTAGCCATTTTGCACTTCCTGTCAATCTCATTTTTGAGACGTTTGTATTCCTTGTCGCTGTTTCATTTACTGCATGTTTATATTTTCTACTTTCATCAGTTAAATTCAGTATCTCTTCTGTTACCCAAGGATTTCTACTAGCCCTCGTCTTTTTACGTACTTGATCCTCTGCTGCCTTCACTATTTCATTCCTCAAAGCTACCCATTCTTCTTCTACTGTATTTCTTTCCCCCAGTCCTGTCAATTGTTTCCTTATTCTCTCCCTGAAACTGTGTACAACCTCTGAATCTTTCAGTTTATCCAGGTCCCATCTCCTTAAATTCCCACCTTTTTGCAGTTTCTTCAGTTGTAATCTACAGTTCATAACCAATAGATTGTGGTCAGAGTCCACATCTGCCCCTGCAAATGTCTTACAATTTAAAATCTGGTTCCTAAATCTCTGTCTTACCATTATATAATCTATCTGAAACCTTTTAGTGTCTCCAAGGTTCTTCCATGCATACAACCTTCTTTCATGATTCTTGAACCAAGTGTTAGCTATGATTAAGTTATGCTCTGTGCAAAACTCTACCAGGCGGCTTCATCTTTCATTTCTTAGCCCCAATCCATATTCACCTACTACGTTTCCTTCCTTTCCCTACTGTCGAATTCCAGTCACCCATGACTATTAAATTTTCGTCTCCCTTCACTACCTGAATAATTTCTTTTATCTCATCATACATTTCATCAATTTCTTCATCATCTGCAGAGCTAGTTGGCATATAAACTTGTACTACTGTAGTAGGCGTGGTCTTCGTGTGTATCTTGGCCACAATAATGCATTCACTATGCTGTTTGTAGTAGCTTACCCGCACTCCTATTTTTTTTATTCATTATTAAACCTACTCCTGCATTAGCCCTATTTGATTTTGTATTTATAACCCTGTATTCACCTGACCAAAAGTCTTGTTCCTCCTGCCACCGAACGTCACTAATTCCCACTATATCTAACTTTAACCTATCCATTTCCCTTTTTAAATTTTCTAACCTACCTGCCCGATTAAGGGATCTGACATTCCACGCTCTGATCCGTAGAACGCCAGTTTTCTTTCTCTTGATAACGACGTCCTCTTGAGTAGTCCCCGCCCGGAGATCCGAATGGGGGACTATTTTACCTCCGGAATATTTTACCCAAGAGGACGCCATCATCATTTAATCATACAGTAAAGCTGCATGCCTCCGGGAAAAATTACGGCTGTAGGTTCCCCTTGCTTTCAGCCGTAAGGGCAGAGTATGAAATGGAAATATCCAAATTCGCCGTGCAAGAAAAAGTTCAAGAACCCACAGTCCGCAGGAAAACATGATTACGACTTTTCGCTACGCACAAGGTCCAGTACTGGAACATTATGGGGAAAGGGGCACAAAAATAAACAGTGTACGTTACAGTGAGATGCTTACCGCCAGACTAAAACCTTCAATTTGAAGCAAACACCGAGGATTTCTGTCAAAAGATGTTGTGTTGTTGCACGACAATGCCCGTCCGCACGCTGCTGCCCACACTGCTGAAACGCTCCAGAAACTCAAATTTGAAGTATTGGATCATCCTCCATATAGTTCCGATCTTTTCCGTTCTGACTATCACTTGGTTGGCCCACTCAAACAGGAAGTAAGGGCCTTTCTATTTGCCTCGGACGAAGCAGTGAATGAAGCGGTGCATTCCTGGCTTGCTGCTCAACCGAGAACCTTCTTTTACGAGGGCAACAGGAAGCTTGTACAACGATGGACCAAGTGCGTTGAAAGGCAGACTCTGTCGAAAAATGATGGTCTTGTAAGTTTCGTATTTGATTATAATAAAATTTTATAGCTACCTCGCGGATTGTTCTTTCTTCTTCCCATTATATATAAATGAGAAATCCTTGTCACAGGCTATGAAGAGAGTGTCCTGATCAAAAAATCTCAGCTAAATTGTCTCATCACTAATCTCCAGATTCACGACATTATACAGCAACGTAAGAGACAGATTAAAATTTCGATTTTGTCCCCCACAAGTATCACTATAGCAAACCCATTTTCTTACATGACAAGGAAGATTTGCACATAACGTAAAATACATGAAGCAACTTCTACGATCCTCTACCTGCAGGAAGACATGGATGCTGCGTCTTCCACTAGATTGTAGATACAGAAATTGAAGCAGCTTAACTGCCGTAGGTAGTTTATCTCAGAATCCGGGAGTTTAGGCAATGAAAGAACACTCTGCAAATAAAGTGCTGTAACACACATCTCAGGATCAGATCTGAACAGTTATACATCTTCCTTCATTTGGGACCGCGCCACTTCAGCTCTTCGAAAGCGTAGTTGATGTGACAGTTCCAGCATTTTCTTTTCATTTCATCAGTTTAAACCGCTGTTTTCTTAATTTCAAAACCTTTACACGTATCAGAATGTGGTGAATGGAATGAAAGATTGAAAGCTGGACTAAATATCTGTCTGTAAAGAGGATCCTTTACTGGGGTGTAATCTCGTTCTTCAAACCAGTCCAAATACAATCGATGCATTTTGGCAATTTTTAGTTCGGGATTAAAGTATTTTAAATAAGGATTGTTCTTCCTGGAATAGTGATGGTACCTTGGGAATAATTCTATGTGTTCTTTAGCTTGACGTTTGACTGCCGCTGGAGTTTTGTTTGCAGGTTTACATTTGCCACGATAATCTGAAACGACTTCTCCTTTTTGTTTGTAAAAAGTAAAAGCATGATCTAACCAACCAAGCGAAATATGGAAGGTGTTTTGGAACGCAAGTCTGGACACATTAACATTAGTACCATCCTGTTTCTTCAAGGTATATGTACAAGTGAAATAACGAAGTGATTCTGTTATACTACATGACCGCTTCTTCATTGTTTGTTGCACCAATCCACAGATAAAACTTTTTTGAACTAATTCACCTTTTTTGCCAAGGGAATAGAACCTTTCAAAATTCCACCGCCTGTCTTCGGGACAATAAAACTTACAGTTTTTAGAACAACTGCAGTGATGGAAACTAAATTTCTTGCACTTGCCAGTAACTTGGTCCATCTTCTTTATAATTCGTTTCCACAAATTAGGATTTCTTGTTCTCTTTCTACCATTTTTTGAATGGCAGGAGGGTCATCTTCGCCGGCTCGTGTGGCCGAGCCGTTCTACGTGCTTCAGTCTGGAACCGCTCGACCGCTACGGTCGCAGGTTCGAATGCTGCTTCGGCCATGGATGTGTGTGATGTCCTTAGGTTAGTTAGGTTTACGTAGTTCTACGTTCTAGGGGACTGATGAGCTCAGAAGTCAAGTCCCATTGTGTTCAGAGCCATTTGAGCCATTTGAGGGTCATCGTCAACATCAACAAAGTTTCCACTCGCATCCAGATCAGTAATTTCATCTTCTTTAAGGACAGTAACTGATGTTTTACACGAGGTACTTGGCATTTGTCCAGGATCTGTGAGAGTAGGGTTACCTCTTTTACTTTGTGGATCATTTATACAGTAGATGCTGACACAGCAGACACTTGTAGTCTTGCTGTTTCAGCACTGGTTTGTCTTTTCACGTTTCTCTTTTTAAACTTCCTTTTGGGGATTTCATATTCAGAGTTGTCTTTTTCAGAAAGATTCAAAAAACGACGCATCATGAAGAAATTATCCGAATGGGTGGAAGTCGGTACATGTGATGTATACTCGTAGGTACAGATAAACCAATGATTAAAGTTTTTGGAAAATTGGACGATTTATTGAAGAGAAAGAGATTCACAAATTGAGCAAGCCAATGGTGGTGTTAGACGTCCTCCTGTGGGATATTGTGCTAAATTCTGCCCAGTTGGTGCGTTAGAACACCGAAGTCCCGAGCTTGTTGGAGGGTCGTGCCCATAATTCTCTAAGGGTTCTGAATTGGAGAGGGATGAACATTATCTAGCTGAAACGTAAGCCCAGGATGGCTTTCCATGAAGGGAAAAGAGACGGGACGTAGAATATCGCCTACGTACAGCTTTGCTATAAGGGGCCGCGGATGACAACCAAAGGGGTCCTGCTTATGAATTAAATGGCACCCCAGACCATCAGTCCTCGTTGTTGGGCCGAATGACGGGCGACAATCAGGTTGTTATCCCACAGTTCTCCGTGGAATCTCCAGACGCGTCTTCGCTGGTCACGGAGGCTCATTTCGATGCGGGGCTCATCAGTCAGTGAGATTCCAGAATGAAGACGTGTTCTGGAGACGCCGCGGACAGTGGTGCGATACGATCTTGACTCGTCCACCATACGGACCGACAATCAGGATTTATTTAGGCACATCCTTCTTTGTTGAATAGGAGGACTACAACCGATATGAATATTACAATTGAACACCCCCGTCAGCTGTAATTTCGATATTAGTTTGTTGGCAACTGGTTTCGACCATATATTTTGTCATCATCAAGCCCTATAATTGATATGAAAAGAGCTACGTTAGTAACAGGATAATATCAAAAGCAAAATTGTACATAAAATTGAAGTATGTAATACGTAGGTTTTTTCGTTGTTTAAAAAGGATCTATGTACGATCTTACTATGTGTATTGTAAAATATTGAAACAGAACTTGTGTATTCATCATGTATTACTCTAGGTCAGCAGTGCTGTGCACGTGGTCATCTATGGTAAAAACTCGATCACTGTTAAAAAAATGTAACGTGAAAATAGAATTGCGTACTTATGTACCATTAAGACCCGTTACGGGACCTATATGTACTTGCTTGCTAAGCAAAAAACATGAAAACCAATACATATCACAAAAAACGACCTAATTAAAAATATGTAGTGGGTGACATCACGCAAATAAATTTCCACTAATCATTGGCATGACCATGTCGTAAACAGCAACAAAAATGAAAATGACTGTCAATATACAGTATAGAAGCTAATACAAAACACTCAAAGACGTAAGCGAATACAAAGGACTCACCGATCATAAACTTATAGGGCTTCTATGAAGGTAAGGTAGGGAGAGGGGGAACAGTTGATTGGAAAAAGTCATTCATCAAAACTATAACTCTGTTGGGTCATAAGTTACAAGTGTATCATGTTGGCACGACCAAATTACTAAAGCGTCAACACTATTGGAACACAGTAACGTACGAACTCTGTGTTCGTATATTTAGCATATTCATACGTGTTTTCATTAATGCACATTAACGTGAATTTTTACATCGTAGGGATCAATATCTCACGTTCGGGGGGTGCCATTTCTCTTCATAGCAGGACCCACTTGGTTGTCATTCGTTGCATCCTTCCAGCACATAGGATGCGTCAACGATACTCTACGCCCCGTTTTGTTGCGCTTCATGGCAAGCCATCCTAGGCTTACATTTCAGGAAGCTAATACCCGCTCGCACACGATGAGAGTTTCTACTGCTTGTCTCCGTGCTTGCCAAATCCTGCCTTGGCACGATATCCCTCAGGAGGACGGACACCCTACACTCTCTTAACCAATGACAAGTCAATGATCTGTATGCATAATGGCCACCTTGAATAAATCATCCAACTTTTGTACATGCAAATCATTGTACATACAGATCATATCTACCGATTTCCGTCCCATTCGGATAGTTGCTACCTGTTGCGTCTTTTTTTCTCTTAAGTGTAGCTAAAAGTCAAAAATCACCAAATGCCTAATGTAATTTGTTACGTACTGCCTTCATGTCCTGCAGTTTTTGTCGTCAACAGTGTACAAAGGAATGTCACTGCTTTTCCCCTCTCGCGTTTCGAACCTCCAAGCGCCAATGAAAAAAGGAGGAGTCATCGTTCATCCAGACTGCAACATCATAGGTTTCACGAAGCCCTATTTAGTAAGCCGATATTTCTGCTTCTTCCGATGTTTTAGCGAACTCATTTAATATTTTATTCAAATAATGACGGCAACATCTAGCGGTTGTATGTACAACGAAATCTGACACGGATGAAAATACACGATACTAGATATGGGAAATTGCTGCAAACATGTTTCCGCAAACGAGTGATATTGTATAAAATTCCTTAGTCTCCCGCCGCTGGGCATTCCTCGCTGAATAGGTACTGGTGGTTGGTACTAAAATGAAACAGGGAAGGTAACCGAAATATCATTATGTCGACGGTTCGACAGCAAAAGTATTTTGATAACATTTCCATTTCCGTCAAAACTCTTTTCAGTTCACGTTATTTTTCTACTCAATGAAAATGGCATAATAAGGAAAGCCTAAGGAATTTTGTTGAATAACTATTCTTCCGGAAATAAGGGAACCATTTTGATGTTAAACATGACACTTAATTTAGATAATTTGCATATACATAAGGACACTTACGAATAAAATTGTAGCAAAAGGGTCGCAAGCCGGGTTTAGAGAAGAGGAATACGAAGCAGCCTAATAAGCCAGATGATTTTATCTTAAATGACAATGGTCATGAAAGCCTGTAGGTTACTAAGTTCCATTCTCCTCTTGATTACTCGTACGTTTATGAGAAACTATAACCGTGGACCTCAAACAATATTATTCCGAGTTATTAGCAGTCCTATGTCGCTTCAGAAACAATTGCAGTCTAGAATCATAATTGAATATAAGACCAAAATATGGTAAGAGAGAAAATATCTCTCCACCAACGCTGTCATCGAGTCTTCATGATATACGCCAAAGTTGCTTGTAGAGCTACATAAGAAGAGTGGCAGAAGGTTGTTCTCTCATTAGTCTTCTTCAGTTTACTTTTGGTGAACTGAAATAAAGGTTGCGACCAACGACGACTATTTGCATGTGTCTGTATTCTTGCTGAGGTGTTGAGCCACTTACATCATTAAATCATCGCAACCTCACAACGGAGGGGGCTGCAGCAGGGTAGAAGAGTGGATGTGAATAACATTTTATCCTTCATCTCCTTACGACTCTCCCCTTAGTCTACTCTATAGAGCACTGGTGCTTTGGCTTGGATGTGAGTGAGTCTGCTCCAACCCTCGTCTCAAACACTGTATATGAGGATTCGCTGGTGAAACACAACCATGGACTTTGTTGTCACGCTCAACGTTGGATCTTATAATTCATGACGTCATCATGCGCTATGTAGAAACTGCAGCTTACGTTTACGCTAAATTGAATTGGCTTCAAGTCCTTCTAATGAGGAAGGAATCTATTATTTTTTGTCATAATAAGAACAGCAGTAATCCTCATCATAGATGCTATAAGCACCTGAACACGGTTAACAGAATGTGTCCCCCCCCCCCCCCTTAGTATTCCGGTTTTTCTGTTCAAGGAAATAGCAGCAGTGGGGCAGAAATCTTGAAGTTGTTAGGTTACTCTGGCGTATCACTACGCGGTATTGTTTCATTCTCTGCCACTATTTCATAGTCATTATTTGTGAGTGCTGAATCTGTGTGCTTGCGTTTTTTCGCGCTGGGACATTATGCTATCGGTGTGGTTTCTGCTGTCGGCAGAAGGAAGCCGGTGAATATCATTAGGAGAGGTGCATCTTCCCAAGGAGATGGGTGGCTTTTGTGATTGTGAGGTTGCTGCTATTGCAGACAGAGCCAACAACCTGGCACAGTTGTGGGCAGGGGGTGTCGTTCCGCCAGAGCCATCACTGTAGAATAAATGAGTTTTATATTTTTGCCCTTGCTGCAGGGACATCAAAGGCCGAGACGCCGCGGAACCACCCGGCCATCATGACGACGGCGGCTGCTTCACAGTCCAACCGAACCGAGTCGCCCTACCACCATGGATGGCACGAAAGGGTCGACCAGTCAGAGAAACACGTGCATTTATTAATGTACGTTTTGTGCACAATGAGTTTGTGCTGCTTCCCCATGTGTTTTCCAGGAAATACGTGATATCTCGTCCATCGCATTGTCAACAGCATTGAATCATCATCTTATTTTTTTTTTTTTTTTTTAATAGAGAAAGGCTGTCAATTTACATCTTAGATTCAGGACGGTCCACCAATTAGAGAGTTCTGTCTTCGAGGCATCGATGACAGTCATTTGTCTCCAAACGACCTTTGAGACGTAGTCACCTCCAGCCGCCGTCAGGTGCTGATAGGTGTATGACAATTGACTTGGAGAAATTGAAGTGCAGCAAACGGCGGAAGCGCGATCTACATCCTGAGCAGCTTCTTGCTTGCTTACTTTGCCACGCAGCTTGTCTTGCTTTGTTTGGCTATAATTTGTGGCCTCTTGTTGTACAGTTAACTTTGATTTCGCGAGCTGCCCAGATAGGCAGATCATGTTGCGTTTTCTGCAAACAATCTTTCACTCTTTTCGGTACCTCCCCAGTGTATTAGTCATTTTGTAATCTGGTTTGAGTTTTAGAGAACTTCCCCCTTTCTTAATTTTTCTGCGATGTATGTCAACCATTAGCGCAACTAGATAACTGTTAATATCAGTCTCGACTTAAATTTCAACGTCCACCACTGTCCAACGACTTTTCTATCGTCGGGCGATCTACAAATAACAAAACATAATCTGCTGAATACTCAGTTTTCTGCTCTCATTATGGTGATTGTAGTTATGCTTGTCGATTCAGGTCCACAACTTTTGAAAAAATTGAAAATTTGTGGCAAGATCTTATGGGACCAAACTGCTTAGGTCATCGGTCCCTAACCTTACACACTACTTAATCTAACTTAGCTAACTTACGCTATGGAGGGAGGGCTCAAACCTCCGACGGGTTGAGTCGGGCGGACCGTGACAAGATGCCCAAGACCGCTAGGCTAGCCCGCGCGGCTCGCAACTTTTGAAGTGCAGACGATTTTACTCTCATCCTTAAGGATTTTCCACCTATTGGCTGAGTTTGCTTTACGCCATTTCTATTTTCTGTCTAAATCTGCAGCCCCTCTCCCCTTTTCTCTCTCTCTCTCTTTTTCCGTCCTTGCGTGATATTCAGCTGGTAAAACACAGGTTCAAAGGTTGTCACTGACGACGCCAAAGGTCGTTACGTTGTAAACATAGCCGACGTTGCTGCTGTTATTAGCGCAATCAGACATTTTTTTAAGTAGGTAGTCTTCTGACTGGTTTGATGCGGCCCGCATACGACCTCCAAGTGCCAATATGTGGGCATAGCAAGACACCTATCGTCCTCGATTGTTTGGTAACTGTATTCCAGTCTCCGTCTTCCGCTGGAGTGTATGTGCTCTATGGATCCTTCAGTAACATGCAAGTTATTCCCTGATGTCATACCACATGTTTTATCAACTTGTTGCATCTTCTGGTCTGCGTTTACTACGTATTTCTTCCCTCGATGGATGCGGAACATTTCCTCCTTTTCTACCTTGTCAGTCCATTTAAATTTCAGTATCCTTTCGAGTCTCTTCTCTTACGCTTTTTCCACAGTCTATGATTTACATCCATACTGGAATATTTAAAGAGATGAAACATTTCAAAATCTCGCTGAAACACATTCCAGACTACGTATTGCCACGTTTCTTTGGAATTGCCCGAAGGCGAAGCATTACCATATTGTTTCATAAAATTTCGGGCGATCTGCCGGATGTCTGCAATTTGCTGCCACGATGTTTCGGTGCAGAGTCTTGTGGCCATCTTCAGACGAATGAGATGGTCGGAAGACTGTACGTTGAAATATCCTGGCAGCAATTTCCAGACATCCGGTAGTTTTCCCAAAATATTATACAACAATCTGTGGGCCGAGAAAGTTTTAAACTGCACATTACCTCAACATTCTGTAATGGTACAATTAGGGCTCAATAAGAGGTCATTGCACAGGACAAGACCAGAATGCTGGTTTCGCTGACGTTCCAGAAAATCACACAAGACATATTTGACCGCAGTGCTGCTCAACAGTACAGAGTAGTAGGCTGCAGTCTGATACGTGTGCGGCCAACAGTGTTTGTGAGGAAGGCGCGGCAGACGGCATCAGACAGTCAAAGCAAACAGGACAACTTCGGTTACAATACTTCGGCGTCGAGCCAACACTGGAGACGAAACTTTACGGTTCGATGTAGGTCCGTGGACCAGAAGTCGGTCATCCTGCGACAAAATGACATCGTGTGTCTGGTGCTCGTTCACCGATAAGTGCAATCATTTCCCATTCGTAGCGACATGACTTCTGAATGTGATTATTCGGGATATCTTAGTGCAGTCACCAGATAATATGTGCCGTCTTCCCATAACGAAACATACTTTTGCTGGCTCTCGCGTTTTGTGGCTGTTGACGAGGATGGCTTGGTATGACACTGACAGTTCTTTTCACTCAAACCAGGGATCTTCTTATCTACAAGTACGCCATTTATGAGTAATGCTGATCACTTATTGTTCGATTCTTTCGGGACCTTCACGCGCCTTGCTATGAAATCTTTGCTACTGCAGTGAATTCAGACGTAAAATCGTCTTCAGATTGTGCCTTAAGGCACATTGGTCATTAGTCATTTTCACACGTAACAGCAAAAAAAAAAAAAAAAAAAAAAAAAAGGGCCTGGATTCTGGAAGATGTTGTACCTTACACCGGATCCATTGCATTAAAAATGTAGCATATCTAGCAATGGCAGATGACGTAAATGATAGTAACTAGATGCTGCATAATAGGTCAACCAGCAGAAATTTTGTTTTATTGGTATTTGCTTACAAATGTCTAAATGTAGACACAGGTTAAATCACAGCCGATTCTTAGAACACTCAGGAAGAAATTCTTTAGCTTTTCAATCTCTGATTTTCCAAAATTGTAAACCTCTTGAGGGGTCGCTGTGATAATATCCATTTGACATCAGTGAGCCGTAAATCGCCTAAGTGTAATTTCTATATTCACATTTTCGTATTTTCAGATACGCTGGTGTGTGTGCGTTAGTACAGCATTGCATGGTAAAGGAGATTTTAATCGCCGGCCGTTGGTGGACGAGCGGTTCTAGACGCTTCAGTCTGAAAACGCTCGACCGCTACGTCGCAGGTTCGAATCCTGCCTTGGGCATGGATGTGTGTGATGTCCTTAGGTTAGTTAGGTTTAAGTAGTTCTAAGTTGTAGGGGACTGATGACCTGAGATGATAAATCCCATAGTGCTCAGAGCCATTTGAGCCAGATTTTATTCTTCAAGGAAGTTCAACAATAGTGAAATATGTCATGGCGTATCCAGAAAATAATTTTATTTAGTTCAAGTAAACTATAGGAAACATTAAAGTAGTGTGGCTGACGGTGAGACGATTCCGAAATCTGGCCTTACCGGCTGTTCATCCTCTTTCCCTCCTCCTTTTCTCTTCCTTCAGTTCTTCGTAGCAGTATGTGGGGATTCCGTGGTACTTCCTTGATAATCTTCCCCTGATCAGATAAGAATGGTGCATAAAATCCGTATCAAAACGAACTGATCCCTGTCCGATATGTTAAAGAATGTTAAAGTCTAACCTCCCGTCGTCCCTTTGCTAAAGTGAACATACACGCGACTGTACTATATGCCTACTGGACGTCGAATAAATCACGGGGTTGAAGCGCTGATTGATAAAAACAATTATCAAATGCATAGCAGATACCAACTTCGTTGGCGGTAGGAAATCAGCTTCTGAACCACTGCTGTGACTGACAAGATGATCTTTGAGAGAAGAACACACGGTTTTGTGATCTTCGTAGATAGCCTTGGGACCACAAGGACCTATAACCGAGGCACCAGTTAGGGTTTATCCGAATGCTAAAGTCTCAGAAGCTTAAAGAAGGGTACCCGTTTCCAAGAGCAACAATCTCATCTCTAGTCATAACAACAAATCACAACGCTAAACTGACAGCTCGAATATTCATTCGTGACTAGACACGAGGTCATCCCCGTCTCTGCTCAGGTAACGTTAATTATACCATTATTTTAAGACATCTCCATCGGTCGCTTCATTCTTCAATCAAGTGAGCGTGACTGATTTTGTTCTGTGCTTTGGTGCACAGCTTAAACAATCCGTCCTACCTGAGCCGTGCATGGCTAGCCGCCCCACCATTTGTTGTTTTACAGCAAGTTTTAACGTATTTCCATGTCACCACGTTGTTTTAAATTACTGGCGTTACTGAGTTGCTGTTTTGCCTGACCGTCATCGGCGCTAGAAGCGCGTATCGATATATCCCCTCTCGGCTGCTATTACTTCCCGGTTGTCACCTGTCGTGGAGTCAGTCGGAACGTGCGAGGAGGGGAGTTCATAGAGGCAGTTCGGGTCGTTGAGTTGGGCCCTGGCAGTCAATTGCAACGCATCTGGACCGCAGCCCGGGCCAGCCAGTCGCCGGTTTGCAGCAGCAGTTAGCCCTGTGGACATCGCCCGCCCGACCGTTGCCGCCAAGCATCACTTACAGCCGGGTGGACGGTTGGTCGGTCGGTTGGTCCGAGGACATCTCCGTGCGGCGTAGTCGACTGGGCCGCTGGCGGTCTCTGCGCAGTGTCGGAGTCTGTCTGGAGCTGTCCGATCGGTACGAGCATCGTCGCTCGCCGTCCTCGGACTTGAAGGTTGAGTGCTTTTGAGCTTTGCGTTGGTGGTTCCGGCGTTGCTGTTGTGGAGGTTTTCCTGTGGGCAACAACGAGTGAACTGTTCGAGATAGCAGCCGTCTGGTGGAACTGATCAAATTAATTTATCCATACTCAAGTGCAGCTGTGGAATTTTCTGCCTTGTGGCCGTTAGTGTTCTGGTTACCTGCCCTGGCCGCCAACGTAGTTTGGTCGGTCGGTCGGTCCGTGACTGTCCCTTGGTTTGGTTCGCAACAATTAAGTGTAGTAGGACTCACCACCTGTCTCGCCTAAGTGAACGAGGGCAGACCGATCCACTGGAGACTCCTGAATGCCGTTCTCTTAATTATCCTTTGGCAGTGTTAATTTTATATTTTTAATTTGACAAGATAAATTGTGGGCCTTCAGCCCTGGAAACATGTTCTCAGAGTTTCCTTCAAGTCCAAACACTATGGCCTTCTGCTCTTGAAAGATTATTGCAATTGCCTCTGAAAGATTTTACTAGTTATTGTGGGCCTTCCGCCGTTGGTGTTGCAAAAAGTAAATATTTAAACTTAATGTGTTGTTTTACCGATGCAATATATATATATATATATATATATATATATATATATATATATATATATATATTTTACCGTATACTCCGTCGTGGCAAGAAAGTGGTTGGTCGGTCGGTCCGTGACTGTCCCTTGGTTGGGTTCGCAACAATTAAGTGCAGTTGGACTCACCACCTGTCTCGCCTAAGTGATTTGCAGAATTCAACTTTGCGGCCTTCAGCCATCTTATTGCGTTTGTTTATCTCTTTCTGTGAACTTTATGGGCCATCAACCCTGTTAACATCTTAAAACATTGTGGCTTTCTGCCTTCAGTAATCATCATAGTATATTAGGAATTTTGAAGATTGAATCCGGCGTCCTTCAGACGCTCCACATGCTGATCTGCTATATGAATACGATTTATCTTATTCGTAAATTTAACTGTGTGTCATGTCTTTTAAAAATTGAACTTATTCTAAAGCATCTGTTTGGAGGCCTTCAGCCGCGATGCAAATTTAATTCTTTCAAAAGTGTATTTGTGAATTAAATGATAATAAATTACAATTGTGAAATGAATCCGATCGAAACTCCCTTGGCCCTTTCCACAATCCTAATTACCTGTTAGCCCAGCGTGATTTAGGGGGCGTTTTATTACCTACACTGCTTTGTTAAGGTCAAATTGGCATAAAGTGTACCTCGTGTTCGGACAGGGAAAGGATTAACAGTGCATCGCAAACTCCCAAACTAGGGAGAGTGTGCCGGCCGAAGTGGCCGAGTGATTCTAGGCGCACCAGTCTGGAGCCGCGCGACCGCTACGGTCGCATGTTCGAATCCTGCCTCGGGCATGGATGTGTGTGATGTCCTTAGGTTAGTTGGGTTTAAGTAGTTCTAAGTTCTAGGGGACTGATGACCTCAGAAGTTAAGTCCCATAGTGCTCAGAGCCATTTCAACCATCACAGAGAGTGCCCGCATCTCGTGGTCGTGCGGTAGCGTTCTCGCTTCCCACGCCCGGGTTCCCGGGTTCGATTCCCGGCGGGGTCAGAGATTTTCTCTGCCTCGTAATGGCTGGGTGTTGTGTGCTGTCCTTAGGTTAGTTAGGTTTAAGTAGTTCTAAGTTCTAGGGGACTGATGACCATAGATGTTAAGTCCCATAGTGCTCAGAGCCATTTGAACCATTTGAACCATCAGAGAGTGTTTTGATCTACATTCCGTAAATAACGAAAAACTATGCAGTGGATTTCTCATTCAGATAAAGCGTTTGAGTATCGTTTGTTTGTGGGATGCTCGTGTTATGCCTTGTGCAAAAAACAGAACAGTCAACCAACACTTGTAGCATTTGGACAGCGGCACGGTCATGGCCTGAGGGGACTCTGGTTTACAGTTCCATGACATGGTCGGAATCAGAATACTATAATGTGGAGATGGAATCGACGGTCTTTGGAAGGGCTTATCCAACGCCATTTGACATCCAGGCGGCACAAAGAGTAGCACTGTCATGTCACGCAGCTTGAGTCAGCAAACTGGACCGATTACAGCAACGCAAATTTCGAGAATGGCAGGACGACAACGTCTGGAGAATTAGTCTGTCAGAACGGTGGTCCACTGGTGCGGCTTCACTTGACCGCGGCAACAGAGGGAGGCGCACCCACAGTGTCGCGTCTAACGAAACACTACATGCAGAAGTGGTGCCAAGTCATCTTTTAGAGAAGATGTGGTTCTGTGTGCTGTATTACGATGGAAATAAGAAGTACGTTCTGAAAGCTCGGAAACTCCCTTGACAAAAACAAATATACCGCGGCGTCATGAACGATACACCTCGCATCACATTTTGACGTAGTCACCACTGGCATTGGACCCTTTGTCGTAGAGTGCAGTCAGTTTAAAAAGGCACTCTGGTAAAACTTGGTGTCCTGCAATGCAAGCAGCTGACACAGCCCGTTCCACTTCTTCAGCATTGGTTTGGAAGTGAGTTCCCGAGACTGTAGATTTCAGTGCAGGGAAAAGGTTAAAGTACGATCTTGAAAGATCGAGGCCGTATGCCGGATGATCTGATCTCTCCAATCCGTAGTGACGAACCTGATGCTGTGTGAACTTTGGGAAGTGTAATTTTTGCCCAACACTTTCATTCAAGAGCTCTGGTCTCTTTCGTTGAATGGTGGATCCGAGTTTTGTGAGGATGTCACAGTAGCGTGCCGCATTGAAGGTCCATCGCTGGAGGAAATCTTGGAGAATCAGACCTTTTGCATCTCAGAACGCTGTAGTCATAATCTTTCCTGCGGAGGCGAAACTGGGGTGGTACCACTGTGCCTTCCTTCCCTGAACATGTAATACCAGCGACCAACGTTTTGACGACACCTCACATCTTCGCCATACACGTTCAGTCGACCTTCATGGATGACGGACACACTAGTCTCACGTGTCCATTCATACGAGTTAACAGTACGTACTTACATTGGTGACCACGTTGTCACCACACATCCGTTTGCCGTCGTGATGAATACTCAAATAATCTCGGGCACGCCGGTCTGCTGCTGATCTCTCACATTCGGCATGTGTCATTTCTCCTCCGCTGACGCCCCTTCCATCGTTGAACCAGCATCGCGAGTCGTATGACGTTTGTATATGCCATCTGGTTTACCATCTTCTACATTAAAAAAAACGACGAGACTTACTTTCTCAACGAACCTCGTGTCTGTGTGTGAAAGCTACGAGTACAGAGAATGTTCTCAGATGGCATCAGTGATCATAACATGCGTCCAGTACGTGGTGTGATAGTGCTGGGGTATCAGTGAATGCACTACACGAACACCCCCGACGGACATAGTCAATAATTTGGACATAAGCCGCAACGTTTGTGATGTATGCCTGTGTCCTACCTTCGACGTCTCTGGGACGCTATCTTTCGAAAGGTGAAGCAAGAACGCATGTTTCCCATGTCTCGATGCAGATAATGTTCGATTCTTGTCATAGTGAGGAAGCTGTTCATTTCTCTCACCCACCGAAAACATCTCATCATGAGTTGCTGAGGAAATGACTTGCCACCACCCGCCAGTCACGACGATTGATGGACGCTGGTTGACAGCTCAGGAAATAACGAATCACACTCCCATATCTTCCAACGACGCTCAGTTCGTCTTGGTGCCCTGTAGGGTCAGTGTCGTTGATGCTACCGGAGGCTGCAGTCCTGCCTACTTAACGTGGCACTCTGGTAACCTCATATCAAACTAAATACAGTATTCTTACAACTTTATGTTACTTCCTGTTCTTCCTAGTTTAGTAATTTTAACAGTCAGCAGTGCATTTCAGTGCTAATACTTTTGTGAAAATGAGCTTGGTTTAATTTGTAAAAGAAGACTTCAACGCATCCATTTTTTAACTATGTGGATAATGTTGTAAGCACCCCACCATATTTATTTTCGAACAGTGGCTCCGATACAGTAAACTGTGATAAGTGGGGGTCAGGGGTTAATTGAGCCTGCCAATAGAAAATGAAGACTGATTCCTAGAGGTCACGGACAGGACAGAAAGCTATCACCCAGATTCCCAGTTTAGCACAGGGGACAGAATATTGGCATGAAGAAACCGTAGCGACCGCGGTATTCTGCACTCTCGGGGCTACCACTCAACCTTTTTAAATTGTAAATTAGTTATTCTATCCTTTATTACTGATCAAGGAGAGCTCCCAAGATGAAAGCCTGCCTGGGGAGCGTGTTCCCTATGGGGGTGCTGTTTATTTTGTCAACTACAATCCGAACTCTAATCATTGCGCCATTTTAATTAAGAAACTGGTTCCAGGCTGGACGATATTACTTTCAAAGAGTTTTATGGCAGGACACGATCACTGAGACGATTACGAACCAACTTAATTAAAGATACATGCTGGCAACAGGTGAAAGTTATTTCATAGTAATAACGTGTTGCCGAATAGCATAGTTACTCCTTGATTATGGAAGACAAAGAGGTATAATTCACATCGAAATGGAACTACAGACACTACATCTTCACCCGTAAGGCATCAAAATAAAGGACCCACGCTTTTGTTTTTACAGCCGATACACGGCAGTTACTTACGCAGCACTTCTAGCAGCCTATAGTCAACGTCTTCCCTGAGATTATGCTAAAAGCTGCTTCGCTCAGGAATCATAAGAAAGTTACTCCCGGTGTCCACAACAGGAGTTGCCAGGTTCAATTAACAGGTTTGTCGGGTTTTATCTAAGAGAACCTAAGGACAAATTTGTAAATTAGGAGATGAGGTCCTGACGAAGTGAAGCTACGAGGGAGGATTGTGAGTTCTGCTGGGGTATCTCAGACGGTGGAGGACTTGCCCGCGATTGAGAATGGTCCCAGATTGGAGTCCTGGCCCAGAACACAGTTATAATCCCCCAGGTCCTTAAAATCAACGCACACCCCGCTGCAGGCTGAAAATTCATTTTGCAAACCTAACTCTAGTTTACCGGCCTGGATCTTAAGTGAACTGCCGAGACTGGTCTGACAGACACAGATCTAGATCCAGAGTACAGATCAAGCTCCAGATTAATCTACCAGGAAGTTTCTTAAGTTCAAAATGGTTCAAATGGCTCTGAGCACTATGGGACTTAACATCTGTGGTCATCAGTCCCCTAGAACTTAGAACTACTTAAACCTAAATAACCTAAGAACATCACACACATCCATGCCTGAGGCAGGATTCGAACCTGCGACCGTAGCGGTCACGCGGGTTTTTTAAGTGGTCTATGCTAAAAAAAAAACGCCGTAAAGGAGGAAAACCGAAGTATCTGCTAGTTCAAAAATATAATTTTCTACAAATTCATCGAAACTAAAAGATATTTCAAACGTACATTTTCTATTGAGCATTAAAGTTTCTTCCATTTCATCAGTGCGGCTGATACAGCAACCAGTGTAAGATTTGAGATAAAAATACAGTCTTGGTTGTAGAAATTTTTTCTCAAACTTAAATGATGCGTTTCGCTTGTGTTAGGCATCATCAGATTATCGAAACTGGTCACAGCGTACGCTGTCCATAAAATTGACTGCACGATGCGAATACATCGGCAAAATGCGATTACAATATCAAAAGGTTGAAAATCCGCAATGGGGCTTTCGGTATCCTAGTCGTATGTTTCCGATTCATTCGCATCGTGTAATCATTTTTACGGACGACGTGTGTCGTGATGTAATAATTTTTACGGACGGCGTGTGCCGTGACCAGTTTCTATAATCTGATGATGCCTACCACAGGCGAAACGAGTCACTGAAATTTGAAAATAAAACTCTTCGCAACCATGGCAGCAGTTTTATCTCTAATCTTTAACAAACTATTAATCGGTATGTTGGCTCTTAAGTTAAATGAGTAGGTATGTAAAGGACTTGACCGAAAGAAAGCAAATGAAGTATATTTGACTACGACAATATAATAAGATTTTTCATGGCGTGTTTGACATCTGCTGAGGGATGATGTACAGCACTTAAAAATAAATCTTAAGTCAAAATCCGAAATTACATTTTTGAGAAAACAAATTTATTTACAGTCAAATGGCGAAATGTTGTCATTTAAATTAATTAAATATCATCTTGGATAGCAACATAGGCGTCAGACTCCTGTTATATTGACCTCCTGCTTCAACTGTGGTCGCTCAATTGTATCAAATTTCCATCGCTATAAGGTGTCTGAAATCAAGCAGTTGAGTGTTTTCGCCTCATGGAAGCTGTTCCCAACAAAACAAATTATTTGAATTGCTGAATAACCGATCCAGTTGATAAAAACTTCTTTACTTTAGTCTTTGACCAGATTCAGCTTTTATATTGAAGCCATTTTGCATTGAAATCTGAAAACACTGCTGCGGTTGATCAGTCTGTTTCACCACAGCACACTTTTCGTATTCCACTACAAAATGGCACGAATATAAAAGTCTAAGGTTGTGGTGCAGTAAAACATAGGATCTCTAAGCGACTGAATCGGTGTCCAATAGACACTTGCGGAGCAGCAGAGTTTTACAAACATTGTAAAACTAATTTAACATATCATTTCAGTCCTGAATCAAAACTCAGGACAATGTACTCCTAAAGTTAATAGGAGCCGCCTGGGGTGCAATTGCCGCAGTTCTCAGATCATCAGCTTCAGCACTTATATACTCAGTTGCAGCATTCTGCTGTTCCAAGAGGTCAAGTAGTGCACGCCGTAGAATATTTGACACACAGCTTACTGAAGTAATGCGACTAATCACAGGCTGTATTCGCCCTGCATACATGCTATCACTTCTTAGTAAAGTTCCACCACCATCCACAAGGAGATCACATTCTCTGCTGAATGAAATGGTAGTTAGGTGAGGAGTATGAAATAAACATAATACTTTAAACTAATTTATTTAAAATATTTGAATACCCAGAGTGTGGAAACAGATTTGACAGGCAATACCACTCTTGGGCAAAGTGAATTTAATTAAAACGACTGCAACCTAAAGCAGAAATTAAACTCACAGTTAAAACCTTAATGTACTAAAGTAATTTCTACGTAAAATGATGGTGCCGGAGTTTTAAAAGTATAAAAATAAGTTTTTTTAAAAAACGAATACAAGTTGACAACTGTAACTTCCAGCATCAGCAGTCATGCAAGCTCTCATGTACAAAGTGAAAACCTAATGGCAATGTGGTCACGACGAACAACATCTGTTTACTTGCGGGTACGGCACAGCCACCACGTAACTACTTACAGTTTCAACAACCTTCTCAAACAATAATAAACTACCTGAAACATTGAATGCATATAAGAATAACCACAGTCAACACAAAAATACAATAAAATAATGTCTTCACTCCATCAGCCGTAAGTGGTTCAAATGGTTCAAATGGCTGTGAGCACTATGGGACTTAACATCTATGGTCATCAGTCCCCTAGAACTTAGAACTACTTAAACCTAACTAACCTAAGGACATCACACAACACCCAGTCATCACGAGGCAGAGAAAATCCCTGACCCCGCCGGGAATCGAACCTAGGAACCCGGGCGCGGGAAGCGAGAACGCTACCGCACGACCACGAGCCAGCCGTAAGTACTTAAAACTTGAAAACTAAATTATTACACAATAGTGACAGCTGAAGGAGCCGCAAAACCTAAGGTACATTGCTTAAAATAATTTTCTAACGGCTCAGGAATTTTCCAGGACAAAACAAGGAAGTACTGATTGATAGTACTATAACTTAATTGCAACAGCACTCTCCCGTCACTCGGGTCAAATTTACGCAGAAACATTTAATGAATGACAACGTTTTGTTACGTTTGAAACACCTATTATTTGATATCTCAATTTATTCTGCGTATGGATTATAACGCACTGCACCCTCAGCGAGCTCTTAGTAAGGCGCAAGAGGCTGGAACTAGGAAGAATAGACAGTAGTCTGGCTAAAAAAAAATAAAGGAGAGAGAGACACTTCCTGAAAGAACGTAAGAAGGCTGATGTTAACCATTTTGACACCGACGCAGTCCGCTCCCGGTAAAGTGGGCAGTTCAAGTAGGAACCATAACGGAAGCCGCAGAGAGACCGAGTGGATCTTTGAATACACTCTCCAACTACCGGGCTGTCCACGCAACGGCTCATACTGAAGCACACCACTGTAGAGGTACGTGCGTCCACCGTGCCCCTGGCTAGTGCACCTCCTCGAACACTGAGCACTCTTGCTTACTGCCGGCTCCACTCCACTCCACGCTGCACTGACCTCTCCTGCACTTGTCCAATCCCAGAAACACAGCTGACCCTTCCAGCCGCGAACATCGGGTTCACACTGCTCGCAGACCAAAGAACTACCACTTGTAAGTGTAGTGTCGACAGAGCTTGCTACCTGCGCATCCGCGCCTCAGTATCTTCCATCTCCCGCCGGTCCCCCCGCGACAATTACCGAAGATCCACCTATCTCTTACTCACAAGAAGCCTTATCGAAAACTAGCGCCCCACGGCTCTCTGACTGTATGAAACAGAATAAACAACAATCCAGAATCACGAATACATTCTGAATTTTCATTATCAGAACCCCGGTTATTGAAGTTCAGAACACCATCTCCGCTCAAAGCAGTCGGTCTGCGTAACAGTCATTTCGAAACGAAAGGTGCCTGGAACAATCAATGACAGAAGCAAACACCAATGCAAGTAATTAAAACTCTCTGGGAGAGAAAAATAGTTTTTCATCTTCCTCTAGGGCACTGGTTGATTCTGAATCGAATCAGGTGACCTGGACAGATTTGAAGCATTACTGCACTAATGGGAATGGAAGAACTCTTCTCAATGTGACTGCGGCGGCTGGCAGCAAAATGTACATCATGTAACATTTCAGTGTATCCTCAGATCATTAAAATGGAGGATGGAAGATGTTCGCAATTTGTCTGCAGAAGCTTCTGGTTGGATGTCAAACCTGGGCATTGGGCTATGAATCCATTATGAACTTGAGATTGTATATATTTATGTAGAAACGTACATATTTGAATGACAACTTAGTCTAGAATTTTCTCCTGACATAATACGGTATATAAATAAATATATCAAATAATAGATGTTACTGATTGTGAACAACGTGTTAAGTGTAATTTCTAGATGGATAGAGAAAACGTGAATTATAAATCCTCAACTGTAAAATGATGTTTGGAAAGAAAGAGGAAATAATAATTAACAGCTGCAGTCGGAGATGTGTGTTAAGTATAAAACTTTTAAAACGAAAATTTAGTTCAGGAAAACAAAGAGCTTTTAGACTTTTTAGATATCGATAGAGTGCTTTCTATAGATCCTTGAATCTTATTAAGAACTATGGATTAATAAGATTTGTAGCACATTGCCTGTAGTAAAAATTTCTCAGAATAGAAGGGACTGTCGTGAAACAAGAATGTGTGTGTGTGTGTGGGAGGGGGGCGGGGGGGGGTGGGGGGGGGAAGGCTATTTAAATGCATATACTACTCCAAAAAGTTGTCCTAATCAAACCCCGACACAATCAAGATATATGAAATATACAGTTGTAATACCCTAGATAAGCAATTTGAAAACGCTGTGTGATTCGTAAATTGAATACAAAGTGGTAACATAACACAAGAACTTTCATACAATTAACGTAATGAAAATAAAGGGGCCTGCATATCTAATACCAGTATATAGAACCGAGCGAAGTGGCGCAGCAGTCAGCACAATGGACTCGCATTTGGGAGGACGACGGTTCAAACCCACGTTCGGCCATCCTGATTCAGGTCCAGGAAAATGCCGGGATGGTTCCTTTGGAAGGGCACGGCCGACTTCCTTCCCCATCATTCCCTAATCCGATAGGACTGATGACCTCGCTGTCTAGTGTCCTCCCCCAAACAACCCAGTATATAGCACAACTAGTGTAATGGTTTGTAAAGGTAATGGATTACTATGAACATGTGTTAGTGATGTACGTATAGGTTTCACCAATACACTGAGGCTCTCTCTTCGATTACATAAACATTGATTTGGCACACAAAAACAGTTAATCATGAGGGAGAAGTTTTAAATCTTGATTCTCCTTCCTACATAACATCGCAATAAAGGGTGATATTAAGCAGAACAATGTCTTAGAAAACAATCAGCACAGTATCACACATCATCCTACGTTTATCGACACCGGAAAACAAGTAGCACGCGAAGAAGAACTTCTTGTTACTAATATTGCTTAGCGGCAGCTCAACAAATGATTGCATTGCCATCCGAGTGCATGCAAGTCGTGCAATTGGCTCTCGTAAATAACAAGATGGCGCCGAAGCAATGTGGCACGCGCAAGGGACTGAATATCAAGATCTGTAAGGTTCGTGGTAGAATGAAATCTAAGGAAGTGAATTAACAAGCAGAATATTAACTTCGGTTGTGTATACTACCACTGAACGCAAGACATTAACTGTACAGCCTCGCAGGGATATTTCACCCTACAATTGCCAGATTTATACTTGGGAGCAGAAGCAACATCCTTTTCGCAGCTCTTAAATCTGAGTGACAAATTAGTCTTTATTCGCTCAGGAACATTGAAACTAGCACACAAAGAGGGGAGCATTGGATGGAAATGTAATTTATTAGAGATAATCATACAGAAGAGAGATACACTTTACTCCAAAATCAAAGCAAGTAAGCCGGCCGGAGTGGCCGAACGGTTCTAGGTGCTACAGTCGGGAACCGCGCTGCTGCTACGTTCGCAGGTTCGAATCCTGCCTCGGACATGGATGTGTGTGATGTCCTTAGGTTAGTTAGGTTTAAGTAGTTCTAAGTTCTAGGGGAGTGATGACCGCAGAAGTTAAGTCCCATAGTGCTCAGAGCCATTTGAATCAAAGCAAGTAAGCAAATACTGTGATACGAGTAGACGAATGCAGTGCAACATCAAGAACGCCTCGGACCACCTTTCGCTGTAAAACATGCTGCATCACGGTCCGGCATCACGCTCATTAGACGTCTGACGGTGCCCTGATGCAGATTAGACCTCAAATCTTGAACAGCGACCTCAAAATCATGACATGACAGCATCTGGCGATTCAGCTGGTTCCACACATGCTTTGTAGGGGAGAGGTCCGGGGAGCAGGCCGTCCACGCAAAAGTCGGGACGTGACGCAGGAACTGATGAGTAACTCCAACTGTATGCGGACGACCGTTATCTTGTTGAAAAAGTGCTCCTGATAGACAATATAGGAAAGGACGCACATAGGATTGAAGAACACCATCAATACACTGCTGGTTCCGTGTACCACAATCGGAGGGACCAGGCATCGTAGGCTAAGCACCACCCTCCTCGCCCCTCCCAGACTCTTACGCAGGTTGCACGGGCAGTATGAAGTTTATAGCGTGGGTGGCACTGCACCGTTCACCAAGCTGCCTCCACATCCAAATGTGGTTACCATCCGCGGTTACCACCTGCGGCTACCATTACCCCTCAGAACGAATCGGGATTCATTACTAAACACCACGTTTAGCCTATCCGTGGCAGTCCACGTCGATCTGGCACAGCAACGCTGTAGATAAACTCACCGACTTCTCGGTTTTGACGGCAGTACAGCTGAAATGGCTTGTGGAACAACTGAACAGCTGCTTGTGTCTTGGAGCGAATCACTGTAGGACCCCTACTTGCTTGTTCACGATCCTTCGATCCTCTCACCTCACCGTGTGCTTGGTCGCTCCAGACCCGACGTCGCACGTGGGCGCCATCTTGTCTCCACTGCTCCCAACATCGCCTAACGGAAACTTCGAACGATCGACCTGGCAAGCTACAAGGCGTGTAGACTAGCTTGCGAATTTCATTCCAATGATCAGATCCCGCTCAAACTTGTTTAGCCGCGAGAAATGTCGTATAGCTTGCCTACCTGGTATTCTATGCCTAGTGACGTCCTCCTCGGGTCAGGATATGATCGTCACATGTGTAACTCTTTCACCATGCGCCGTTTAAATACGGTCCCGTGCCCGATCGCAGTGCCACTGAAGGGTTTGTGGGCTTGCACATTGGCACCAAACTTGGAAAACCTGCATACCTCACTGTACTTATTTTCAGAGTTTTGCGAGTCTACCTTTCTTCTCTCTCGGTGCGTAATTTTCAATTTTCCTGGGTGTACTTCAGAATAATATAATCTGAATTAAATATTTCACATCGTGATAAAATACTGTACGATGCTGTTACCAGGTACTTTGAGTTACATCTAAGCAATCTACGAACTACTGTTTCACTGCGCACAAGTACTTGACCCGATACCTATCGTGGAACGATCTTAACTAACCTCGCCACATAAACAAATTTTTATTACATTTTCAAGTAGATTATTTATTCCCAAAGATGATAATACATTAATAGACACACCAAGCGAGGTGGTGCAGCGGTTAGCACACTGGACTCGCATTCGGGAGGACGACGGTTCAATCCCACGTCCGGCCATCCTGATTTAGGTTTTCCGTGATATCCCTAAATCGCTCCAGGCAAATGCCGGGATGGTTCCTTTGAAAGGGCACGGCCGACTTCCTTCCCCGTCCTTCTCTAATCCGATGAGACCGATGACCTCGCTGCTTGGTCTCTTCCCCCTAACAACCCAACCCATTGATAGACATGAGACGAGGCAAAGATAATCTCAAATTCTTAAGCATCGGTCCATAGCTTAATGTACACCTATATCAATGACCACTTTTTTATGAATTACGTCCGTTTTTACACCTTAACCAATTGTACTACAATGACCGGACTCAATTTATACATCGGCTTATTTTTAACTACGGTGGACTGGGGCCCCAAGTTTTGCGTCTATCCTGGGGTTGTGATCTCATCTAAGAGACGTGAATAATTGAATTGGGTTTACTCGTTCAATAATAGGTGTGGGGATATACATATCTGATCATAGAATGAATGCTTTACAACCGGTTCAAACAGCTGCTGGTAAAACTTTCGGGATGTGAGGTCGTGGTCCAAAAAACTCTTCCGTTCCTGACGTTTCGTCCAGGACTGCGCTGGACATCTTCAGAGACGCTTTACCTCTGGGACTCAGCGGAAGAGCGCCTCTGAAGTTGTCCAGCGCAGTCCTGGACGAAACGTTAGGAACGGAAGAGTTTCTTGGTCCACGACCTCACATCCCCGAAAGTTTACCAGCAAATACACACATCTGTTTCCTAATTTCTAAAATTTCTAATTGGACGAGTTTCGCCCCCTTTTCCTCTGTGTGTAGGACTTGTACATCTATTTTGTGCTTGTGATTATTGTTCAGGCAATGTTCAGGAAAGGCTGAATCAGGCTTTCTCAATCTCCAGCTTCTGTGGTGTTCCTTAAGCTTGGTACAGATTGACCTCCCTGTCTATCCAATGTAGCAAGTCAGACACTCTCGACAAGTGATTTTATAAACCCCACCTTTGTGATAACTGGTTGTTTTTTTTCTTTTGCATTAAACAAGAAACCATTTATTGTCTGAGGGACATAGAAAAACACAGAGAAACCCTTTGCCTTCAAAATGTTACTCATGGTATTTGATATTTTCCCTATAACAGGTAATCTGCATCATTTCTTTTCCTATTTGTCTGTGTTTTTCATTTTATCACCAGATTCTGTATACAGTGTAGTATCCGCACAGCGGTGTGGATCTCCGGTAGACAAACACTGTCTTTCATTCAACATCAGAGCACAGAACAATTTATATTTATTTAAACTTTTCTTTTTGTCATCAGTCTTCTGACTGGTATCATGCGGCACGCTACGAATTCCTGTGTTGTGCTAACCTCTCCATCTCAGAGCAGCACTTGCAACCTACGTCCTCAATTATTTGCTGGATGTATTCCAATCTCTGTCTTCCTTTACAATTTTTGCCCTCTACAGCTCCCTCTAGTACCATGGAAGTAATTCCCTCGTGTCCTAGCAGATGTCCTATAATCCTGTCCCTTCTCCTTATCAATGTTTTCCGCATATTCCCTTCCTCTACGATTCTGCGTCGAACCTCCTCAATCCTTACCTTATTAGTCTATCTAATTTTCAACATTAGTCTGTAGCACCACATCTCAAATGCTTCGATTCTCTTCTGTTCCGGTTTCCCACAGTCCATGTTTCACTACCATTCCATGCTGTACTCCAGACATATTTGAAGACATTTTTTCCTCAAATTAAGGCCGATATTTGATATCAGTAGACTTTTCTTGCCCAGGAATGCCTTTTTCGCTATTGCTAGTCTGCTTTTGATGTCCTCCTTGGCCTTCCGTCATTGGTTATATACTGCCTAGGTAGCAGAATTCCTTAACTTCATATACTTCGTGACTATCAATCCTGATTTTAAGTTTCTCGCTGTTCTTGTTTTTACTACTTCTCATTACCTTGGCAGCAAGGCTACAGGTATTGTTGGGCAGGCGTGTTCATGTTTCCCCTGACGGCATTGGCGAGGTAGCTGCTGGTATTTCTACTTGCTCGCCCTCTTTGGGCGAAGGTAATCAACCTCCCAGTAAACAGATATGTACGGTTCAGGACTAACTCTTTCATTGGGACAAAAGTTTTGCTGATTTGTTTTTCGGGTTAGTAGGAAACAAAAAGATGCCATTAATCGATTGTTCGGTCAGGTAAAGGAGTTACAAGATAGCGCAAACTAATTGGGTTTGGATGGGGAGGCGAATGGTACGGAGAACGGTAGTCCCAACGCGAGTGAGTTGGATCAGGCTATCGAGGATATAGGTGTTTAAGGTTCGAATAGGTCAGTCCCCCGCTTGTCTGCTAAGTTACCATCCTGTTACGTATTTTCTTCATGGTATTTCGGAACTATCCATCGATCAGTCGGCCCAGATTGAGAAGACGATTTGGCTGACTGTTCGTTTTGAACTCCACACCGACGCCTTACAAATTTCGGACATCTTACAAATTTCACCTTCTCTTGTGCCTCGTTTATTATATTCCCTGACTCGAGGAATATTGAACGGCGTATTTGACAGGGTACCTTGAGTGACCTGAGGGGCCGTATAGTATAACTGAACTTATCGCCCCCCCATTGGGAATGAATTGGAGCATGAACGTTGTTGGTGGGTACAAGCACCTACCGAGACACTGGTCGAATATATAGAGCGAGCCCGCACAGTTGTCGCTGCTTTACAGCTGGTAGTCACGGAACATGATAATGTTCTAGATATTTTGCTGGGAATGAGGCCAGAAGATCGATCGAGGGTTACCTTTGGGCGAAAGTCCACCACCGTTCTTGACTTGGAGGCTTTCAGGCCCGCCGATGAACAGAATGACCGACACAAAGGGCTAGAATCCGCATCTCAGTTCCCAGTTAATGAGAACCGTGATCCATCCCCTAATCCTTTGGGTCACCAAGGTGGGGGAGGGGATCACTCTGTGCGCGAGTGATCCTTCGAGCGAGGTCCAAGAGCTAATTGATGACGCGCCACCGGAGTGAGCCAAACATATTCCCGGTAAACCTCCTGGTTGTTGTGCTCGCATTCTGGCTGTTTCGGACAACTTTATTAAGCTGTCTAAGGTAACATTGGATGGATGGCACATTTATTTCTTGAATCATATTTTGTCGACCGAAGGGACTAGAATTGATCTGGATCGTACCTCGACCATAGGACCTTTATCGGCATGGTCAGTTGGTTTAGGAAGTTAGTACCTAATTTTGCTCAGCTCGCCGCCCGTCTTTAAAGTTTGCATAAAACGGGAAAGACCTTTGTTTGGGTGGGGAACCAGCAGGCTGCCTTTGAGACCATTAAAGTCGTCTTGAGTAATTCCGCGGTCTTGGCCATTCAGGACTTCGAGAAAGGCTTCTAATGGGTGCTTCTAGCGCTGGCATCGCGGTCGTGGTCTTGCAGGAACATTCCGGGGAAAGGCGTCCCATCGCTTACACATTGCGGAGTGTAACTGCTGCTGAATTAAGGTATTCCGTTGAAGAGTGTGAGGCCCTGGCCGCTCTCTTCGCCGTCGAGAAATTTAAATTCTGCCTTAAGAACAGGGAGTTTGATTTGGAGACATGAAACGACGAGTGAAAATGTGTACCAGACCACAATTTGAACCCAGTATCTCCTGCTTAGTAGGCAGGCACATTAACCATTGCACCAACTGAAACACAGCATTGTCGCAACTGGGCGGACTATCTCAGCATGCCTCATGGCCGATCCACATTCTGATCGTGCAACACTTATTTGCAGTTCCTATCCATTTCCTACATGTTCACTCGCTGAGATTGCCACAAGAGGTCATATGTATGTGTGCATCCACACAGAAGCAACACTAGGATCCATTATCTATGCAGCAGCACCACCGTTTAAGATAGGAAAAGGTTAGCTTCGGTGTGATATTTCTGAGTGCACAAGTTACAGCCAGGCGCGGGCCTGTCGACAGTAAGTTACACTACCAGGTGTTGCAAAGTGAAATGGAGGCCAAAGGACCATAGACCTGCTGAAAAGAGTAAACGCAGCAGTTTGCATGGCACAACTTACAGGTAGAAGGGGCCCACCGGCCCAGCCCAGGTATTATCAGCAGATGATGCGTTTGGAAATAAGAGGCGCACAGCCGGGTATAAATAGGCGCCTGTTCACTAACAAGTAATTCAAGTGTGACAGCTCTCCTGGATGGCGGGACGTGTCACACCACTGGCTACATGCAGCAGCAGATGAGGCGCCAGTGTTCCAGTCCACGGCAGTTCACTGGTTCGACCCTCTGAGGCCAACGCTAGGTCCACAGACTGCCAGCGGTGGGCCACGCCAAGGATCACTACTGCAGGCAGTCTTGTTGGCTCCCAGCACACACCGGATTCGGACGCCGAATAATGGGCGCTTGTTGTCGCCGCGATCTTAGCCACGCCGGCAAGGAAGCGCGCCGAAGGCTGCCTTGCAGCTCCCAGCAGGCGGCGCTGAGGCAGCAGGGACGGATACTGCTGAGTCTACTGCCGGCGCGTCCTGACGTCGTCACAACTCCGTGGCCGTAAAAAGGTCGACACACAGCAGGGCATTGCATGGGACGCTGAGGCAGCCATTCCATGCCAAGACGTTTTGCGGAGAGTGAAGTGGTGTCCTCAGCCTTGTGGGACCCGGTGATGCAGACCGGGAGCAATGGGGGCACTGTAGTTGGAAATAATAAATCACTTGGAAAACTCGGAGGAGTTTTAATACAGCACATCCTGACAGCCCATCCTCATCCAACATTTTTCTACATCCAGCTAAGCCCATGAAATTACATGAAAGCGTGTTGTCTGTACTTTGAAGCAAGCCTGAAAGAACTGACATCACGCAGAAACCCCTGCTGGTTTACATTACATGTAAATTGAGGGTGGATAGGGGAAGAAAGTAAAGAAAAGGAGGGGATCACTGCTCTCAGAGAACGAACATGGATGAAATCGATAGGGACTGCAGATAGGTGGCACTCCTTTGGACTGTGGCGCAACTGTGAGGTGTGCTGAGAGAGTCCGTGCAGTTGCAGTGATACGGTGTGACTGATGGCCCGTGGTTAACGCACCAACCTACTAAGTAGGAGATCACAGGTTCGAACCCCCTTTCAGTACATACTATTACTCGTCGCTGCTGATTACGTGTAATGTCCTAACGCAGTTGGTAGCAGTGAGCCAGGCCTTTTCCTTTCCTTTCTCCCCTCCCCATCTCCAATTTACATATAATGTATAACAGTCCAGGGTTCTGCTTGATGTCTGTTCTTTCCGATATGTCAGAAAGAACAGACAAAATGTATTCATATAGTCCGACAGTCTAGTGGCCGACGCACTTAGTCACATATTCACGGCACGTGCTGAGGGGTAGTAGAATGTTACTCTTCGTCTGTGAGTCCTGTTTGTGGGTGGCCGACGTACCGGAGCTCTTTACCGACCCTAAGTTTCAACAGGGCCAGGACCCACTTTTGGCAACCGTCAGAAAACGTCTGTTTACTGGGGAATGGGCCTACTTTTTCCCGAAGTTAGATTTGTTTGCTTGTGAAGCTTGTTCCTTCCATTTCTTATTACTTTCATGATTTCTTGCTTGGGGGGAATTTGGGGCTTCACAAGACCATCGCAAGGTATGACGATATGTGATCTGCCATCATATGAGGATATCCGTCCACTAGTGAGGGAGTGCGAGATGTGTAAGATGGGAAAATCCAGTCGCAACTCAAATGGACTTTTGCGGCTCGAGCGAGATCCACATCCCATTATAAGTTGTTCGTTGATTACGTGGGACCTCCTCCTCGTACAAAGAGGGGTAACCTTTATGTGTTGGTTGGGTAGGTGCCGTTTGCAGTTTCGTTTGGCTTGTCCCTTGTAGGAGGGTAACCGTGGCGGTTACCATCCACCATCTCGCCAAAATCTTTTCCATATTCGGGCGTCCTAAGGCCCTGATGACTGACAATGCCCCCAGTCTCTGTGTCGAAGATGTTTAAGCGTTTTTGATTTACTAACACACTCCGACATGTCACTGCTATCTCCTGTTATCCTCAGCACTCTTCCTCCATTAGGGTGAACAGAAACCTCAAGGCTGCTCTCATCACCTACAATGGTAGGCCTCAGACCAAGTGGGATGTCTCCCTCCCTTGGATTAATTTGGCTTTTAATTCTGCTCAACACGAGGCGGTGGAGGCTACCACGGCCTCGTTAATGTTTGCCTAGCCCCTTAATTGCCCTCCAGGCAACTAGGGGAGCATCAATCGTCTGTTGCCTTACGATACAACTCCTGAGGTCTTCAATCGGAATTGGGATACGCCTAGGCACGATACTGATCTTGCTCACCGTTGCCACAGGAGACACTACAACCAGGAGAGGCAGCCGTTTCATGCTAAATCTGGGGTCAAAATATTTGTTCGTAACTTCAGGGATGCAGGTATTTCTAGCAAGCTCGTTCCGCGTTTTGTGGGTCTGTAGATCGCATCTCTGGTTCGTTTTCCCTCCTGTTGCTGGCCGGCCCTGTTGCGCAGCGTCTTCTGGTTTGAGGCCTGTGGAAGCGACAGTTACTGGGAAATGAGGTGGAAAGAAGTCGGCTGGAGCAAGTGTCTGTTGTCACGCACTAATGATCGGTGTTTTGACAGACAGGCTCTGTGGGAACCGTTGCACAGGGAACGACTCTACGATTAGCTGATTCCAGTGCTCTGAAACTGCACCTCTTTCCTGTCGTCGGGTCGTGTTGTGTGATCTAGTTTGGTAGCGTTAACAGGCTCTGTTGTTACCGCCTGCCCAATGTGACTGTTCCCTGAGTTGTGGATTTTTACTTTCCGGGAAGTATGGATCCGCCGTAGTGTGGTCTGTATCGTCTTGAGTCTGCCCACCTCTGAGTTCGCTGAGCGCAATGTGTTGCTTTCTTAAAACGTAACTTAGTTGTGATCCTCGGGTGTGACGAGTGTGGCGATAGGTTTTTATTGCTTAGTTTTAAGAAGGTTTCTCCTTGCCACATGATACCTTACACTGTTACAGCGACTGTCAGTGCACATGTTGGGAATATGACAGAGGTCACAGGTGCTACTGGTGCTGTTATGAACATTTATGAGTAATGTCCTCTTATAATTATGTTTTAGATTCTGATCTGGTCAGATCTATTAGCATACCGAGTGCGCTATCGGAGAGCCGTGAAACCTTCTCTGTTGGCACCCTTGGGTGTTGTAAGGCGATATTCCTTACCTGATCCTTGGACTCTGATTGCATGTGCGGGCCGACTTGTACCGGTATCTGACGACGGTACTATTATTAGAACCAGGATTTAAACCCGGAAGGCAAGCTCAAAGCGTTGTTTGAAAACAACTTAAACTATAATCAAAATATCCACGAGTGTACTGCCGGTCTACAGTGTCCAACGGGCACAATATTTCGGCGATCATACATGTCGCCATCATCAAGTGAACTGACGGACTGAGCTCCTGTGAACGTGCCGGCACGGAGATCCGTACGCTATGGCTGCTCAGAGGGAACTGGGTTCGGTCGCGGCGGCGGGCGATTTAAATACCCTCCGCCCGCGGCGCTTTCCCTCCGCAGACCGCACCCCGCGCCACGGTCGCGCGATGGAACAGATTGCAACGGCATCTGAGATGACATCGGAGTGATGGCTCTGTCCGCCGTGGTCGTCACAACTATACGTTTGCTCGATTTACTCTTGATTAATCCAATCGCTGGTTCCCAAGCCTTGCTAAAATTATAGCCACAATCACGGTTTATGAGGTCATCATTGGCGCGAATTTCGATGGCCTCTCTAACAACGATGTCCCAGTATCTCGACGTCTGTACCAGAATCCTCGTGCGTATGAACGTGCCGGCACGTTCACAGGAGCTCAGTCCGTCAGTTCACCTGATGATGGCGACATGTATGATCGCCGAAAGATTGTGCCCGTTGGACACTGCACACCGGCAGTACACCCGTGGATATTTTGATTATCAAATACGCCGGGAGAAACTCAAGAATCACAACTTAAACTATGTTTCTAACTTCGTTATGTTAATATACTTATCCTTAGTTGTTGCCTGTGTTTAAATTGTACTGTTCTTGAAATTATTAAATTAATCTGTTTGTCACCATTCGCGAGGTCGCAACTTATACTGGATTGCTTGTTCAGACAACTATTTGTTGAAAGTTTTATCGTACTAATTGATTTGTTGGTGTTTCTAAAAGTCTTCTTGTCGCCTGAAGCTTATTTTACGAGCGTCCTACTATTACCTACTGGGTCAACGACTGTTTGTGCAGTCTACGCATGCATTGGCCCGGCCTGACAATGGTGAGCGCACCGGAGGCAGCGTTTGGGACGCCGCCGCCGTTACCTCGTGTGAAGCAGTTCTACGGCATGCTGACTACAGCTTAAGTTAAGTTTTTTCTTCTCTGATTGGCGTTGGTCGAAATGGTTTCGTAGTTCGCGAATTTTTTGACTTACGTCTTGGATCCCATTTGGTGTCGTACCCTTTCTACATCAAGCTTTCCTTAGTCAGCCAGACCCTTTGCTCGCTCTTGCATCGATAAAATTTGTCAGTTTTCTTTAAAGATCGTATTAAATTTTGATTAGTTGGATTAGTTGTTTTTACATTTGACCATTTAAAAATCTTGTTTTAAATCTGTCCTCTCTTTTAAAGGGCTGTGTACAATTTTGGTTTGTCATAAAACCATTCTCTTAGCATTCACATTTCAATGTGTTTAAACATTTGCCTGTTACTAAATTTGTGCCAGTTGTTGTTTAAAATTTCTTGCTTTAAATTTGTCAGAGCTCTTAAGAGACGGTAATACATTTTGTGTCGTAATTCAGAATCCCTTTGTATAGCCTCGTATCATTTTGCCATCGTTGTTAAATCTGGGGACCGAAATTCTGAACCACTGTGTTTGTCTGGTGTCATTTTGCTATAATAGGGTTTTACTATTTATTTAAAAAAATTGTTTAATAAATATGAAGAACTTGGCAAATAATGAACGATCTCATAAGCTGGCTCGATGGAGCCCACAGACTATATTATTTGTGAAACTTCCTTGCAGGTTAGAACTTTGTGCCGGACGGAGACTCGAACTCGGACCTTCGCCTTTCGCGGGCAAGTGCTCTACCAACTGAGCTACCCAGGCACGACTCACGACTCCTCCTCACAGCCCTAATTCCGCCAGTACGTCGTCTCTTACCTTCCAAACTTCGCAGTAGCTCTCCTGCATACTTGGAGAACTAGCACTCCTGGAAGAAAGGTATGCAGGAGAGCTTCTGCGAAGTTCCGAAGGTAGGAGACGAGGTACTGGCGGAATTAGGGCTGTGAGGACGGGTTGCGAGTCATGCTTGGGTAGCTCAGTTGGTAGAGCACTTGCCCGTGAAAGGCAAAGGTCCCGAGTTCGAGTCTTGACCCAGCACAAAGTTTCAATCTGCCAGGAAGTTCAGCGCACACTCCGTTGCAGAGTGAAAATTTCATTCTACATTATCTGTCTTCACAAAACAGCATCAGAACTGTGAGTCCAGAATGAAGAGGAATACTCTTTAATTTGAGAGAACCATCTCACTGTTCAAAAGCAAAAACTGACTCCAAAGGCTTAAAATTTCCAGCAAAGTGGTTGCTGCAGACATTGTATCAATTAAGCGAAACTGGTTATAGCACCCTCTAATAGAATATAGGAAATATATGCACCGTATTGTACCTTCTCATGGTCGGCATTCAAAGTCATGTAGAATTTTTTTAAATATCTCACGTGCGCCGTTAACTCTAGAGGTTGTTTGTGTCCGACTACAATTCTGACTTTGCTTTAGCAAACGTCTGACTAAAAAATAAATATCGCCGTCTATTAGAAACCAGATAGACTGAGGTGACATAACTCGTCGAATACCTTCTCATAAATTGTCTGTCATCCTTTTACCAATTTAGTGCGCCCTTAGGCAGCCGGCGGCTTTGCCAAAGAGGACGGTGAAGGGGACAGACGCCCACTCCCTTGTCCTTGGGGTGGGAAACTGGTCATAAAGGCGGAGAAATTACCATCGATCAAAGGCATGACGATGCACAAGGCAATGGAAATCACTGCATGAAAGACACATAATGGTTATCCATAGGACATGTGGCCTGTAATTGAGAAAGTGTTATGATGACGTCTCCATTGGAAAAAGATACCGGTCTAGTCTCCCATTCGGATCTACGGGAGGGGGGTTGCCATGGGGGAGGCGACCTTGAGACAGGGACTGAATAAACAATTAAACGATAACGTTCTTCGAGTCGGGGTCAGAAGTGTGGTAGGGAAGGTAAAAAATCGGAAAAGGGAAATCCCAAGGCTCAATCCAGTAAATGGAAAGACGACAAGGATTTCTGGTCACACGACTATAGGGTAATACCAACAGCATCAGAAAATGGTATAACAGGAGTAGAATTCGTCATGAATAGGAAGTTAAGGCCCAGATTGAGTTACTGTGAACAATTTAGTGACAGATTTGTTCTCATCAAAATCGACAACAAACCAATAGTTCAAATATACATGCTGACATCGCAAGCCGAAGAGGAAGAGACAGAGAAAATGTACGAGGATATTAAACCGGTTAATCACTATGTAAAGGGAGACGAAAATTCAATACTGATGTGGGATTGGATTCTGGTTGTAGGGGAAGGAATAGAAGAAGGGGTGACGGGAGAATGTGGGCTTGGTAGTAGGAATGAGACAGGGGAAGGAATAATTGAGTTTTGCAGTAAATTTCTGTTAGTAATAAAGAATACTCTGTTCAAAAATGACAAGAGGTGGAGGGATATTTGCACAAATCCGGAATTTATGGGAAATTTGCTGTCAGATTACATCACAGCCAGGCAGATGTCCCGAAATCGGACACCGGACTGTAAGGTGTACGCAGGACCAGATATAGACTCAGATCACAATTTACTAGTGATGAAGAGCAGGCCAAAGATTCAGAGACAACTCATGGAGAATCAATGCGTAAACAGGTTTGATTCGGAAGTACTGAGGAATGAAGAGATACGCTTGAAGTTCTCTGTGGCTATAGATACTACGATAAGGAGTAGATCAGTAGGCAGTTAAGTTAAAGAGGAATGGATACCCTAAAAAGGATGAACACATAAGCTGGAAAGAACAATATAGGTATACAGAAGGTAACTGGAAAGAAACCATGAGTAACAGAAGAAATCCTTCAGTCGATCGATGAAAGAAGGAAGTACAAAAACGCTCAGGGAAATTCTGGAATACAGGAATACAAGTCACTTAGGAATGAAAGAAACAGGAAATGCAGGGAAGCTAAGGCGAAATGACTGAATGATAAATGCGAAGAAATCGAAAAAGTAATGATTGTCCGAAAGACTGACTCAAACACAACAAAAAAAGTTTTTCATCACTCCAGTTCTCAGAATTCCTGAAGACAGACGTTGACTGTGGATATTGTATCACAGACACAGTCCCTTTGATTGTTCAGTGATGTCACTAAACCCGCCCAAAGACGTAAACAACCACGCATGAGCAGCGCCTTTTAGACGGAGGGGGTCCAACAGCCGGTCAGTTCCAGTCATTGCACCAGGAAGGAGGCACACGGCTCGTGTTGCCTGTGGTTCAAGCATGCCTAACCGGTCACTATCGCAGTTCGATCGCGTCCGCACTGTTACGTTATGCCAGAGCTCTCATTAAGGGAAGTGTCCAGGCGTCTCGGAGCGAACCAAAGCGATGTGGTTCGGACATGGAGGATGTCGATGACATGCCTCACTCAGGCCGCCCAAGAGCTACTACTGCAGTGGATGACCGCTACCTAAGGATTATGGCTCGGTGGAACCCTGACAGCAATGCCACCATGTTGAATAATGCATTTAGTGCAGCCACAGGACGTCGTGCTACGACTCAAACTGTGCGCAATAGGCTGCGTGATGCCCAACTTCACTTCCAACGTCCATGGCGAGGTCCATCTCAGCAACTACGACACCATGCAGCGCGGTACGGACGGGCCCAAAAACATGCCCAATGGACCGCTCGGGATTGGCATCACGTTCTCTTCACCGAGGAGTGTCGCATACGCCTTCAACCAGAAAATTGTCGGATAAGTGTTTGGAGGCATCCAGGTCAGGCTGAACGCCTTGGACACACTGTCCAGCGGGTGCAGCAAGACAGAGTTTCCTTGCTGTTTTGGGGTGGCATTAAGTGGGGCCAACGTACGCCGCTGGTGGTCATGGAAGGCGCCGTAACGACTGTACGATAAGTGAACTTCATCCTTCCACCGATAGTGCAACCATATCGGCAGCATATAAGCGAGTCCTTGGTTTTCATGGACGACAATTCGCGTCCTCATCGTGCACATATTGTGAATAACTTTCTTCAGGATAACGACATCCCTCGAACAGAGTGGCCAGCATATTCTCCAGACATGAACACTATCGAATATGTCTGGGATAGATTGAAAAGGGCTGTTTATGGAAGACGTGACCCACCAACCACTCTGAGGGATCTACGCCGAATCACGGTTGAGGTGAGGGGCAATCTGGACCAACAGTGCCTTGATGGACTTGTGGATAGTATGCCATAACAAATACAGGCGTGCATCACTGCAAGAGGGCATGCTACTGGGTATTATATGTACCTAAGTGTACAACCAACTGGACCACCACCTCTGAAGGTCTCGCTGTATGGTGGTACAACATGCAGTTTGTGGTTTTCATAATCAATAAAAACGGCGGAAATGATGCGTATGTTGACCTCTATTCCAATTTTCTGTACACGTTCCGGAAGTCTGGGAACCGATGTGATGCAAAACTGTTTTTTATGTGTATATAAAAGTTAACAAAACCTTCCGTGAAATTAAAAGCAACCGTGGTAACATTAAGAGCGCAACTGGAATTCTACTGCCAAATGCAGAACAGAGAGCGGATAGTGGACGTAGTACGTTGAAGTCATCTATGACGATAAGGGGGACTTAAATTGAAGGAAAGAAGTAGGAATGGATAACAATCCATCAGAATCCCTAAAATCATTGGGGGAAATGGCAATTACACGGCTATTCACGTTGGTTTGAAGAAAGCATGAGTCTAGCGACTTACCAGTTCCGAAGATTACAAAAACCGATATGTGTAACAATTACTGCACAATCAGCACAACATCTCGTGAACCCAAGTAGCTGATAGGAATAGTAGACAGAGGAATGAAAAAGAAAATTGAGAATGTGTTACATGACAAACGAAGCAACAAGACCCTTCGTAGGATTTGCCGTACTGGAATTAGATGTTCAAATTCAGGGAAAAATGGGCCAGCTACAGGGAAACACGGATAACATACAAAATGCACAATATGACTGGAAGACCTGGAACGAAATGCTCGAACTGAAAAGACTGTGAGACAGGGATGTAGTCTTTCTCTCTACTATTCAACTACACAACGAAGAAGCAATGATGGAAATAAAAGAAAGGTTCAGGAGCGGAATTAAAATTCAAGGTGACTGGATATCAATGATACGATTCACTGAAGAAATTGCGATTCTCAGTGAAAGTGAAGAAGAATTACAGGATCTACTGAACTGAATGAACTGTCTAATGAGAACAGGATATGGATTGAGAGTAAATCGAAAAAAAGACGAAAGTATTGAGAAATAGGAGAAATGAGAACAGCGAGAAACATGATGTCAGGAATGGTGATCACTAAGTGGATGATGGTAAGGAATATAAACCATGATGGATTGAGCAAGGACACTAAAAGCAGACTAGCACTGGCGAAAACGGCGCTCCTGGCCTAGAGAAGTCTGACAGTATCACAGGCCTGACTTTTGGAAGAAATATCTGAAAATACATATTTGGAACACAGCATTGTATGGCAGTTAAACTTGGACTGTGGGAAAACCGGGAAAGAAGAGGATCGAAGCATCTGAGATGTGTTTCTGTAGAAGGATGTTGAAAGTTAACCCGGCTGGTAATGTAAGGAATGAGGAGGTAGTCCGGAGAATCGGTGAGGAAAGGAATATATAGAAAACTCAGACAGAAAGAAGGGACACGAAGACAGGACATCTGTTAAGTACCACGGAATAAATTGTTTGTTGATAGAAAGAGCTGCAGAGGGTAAAAACTGCAGAGGAAGACAGAGATTCAAATACATCCAGTAAATAACTGAGGACACAGATTGTAAGTGCTACTCTGAGATGAATATATTGGCACGAGAGAAGAGTTCTTGGTAAGTCGCTTTAAAACCGCCAGAGGACAGATGAAAATAAAGAAAAATGCAGCCAATGGACGTGGCATGGGCTCAGTCAATGGAAGTTCGCTGCAGGAATATTGAGCCCTGTTCCTCTACAGCCATCCATAACTGCGGAAATGTCGCTGGTGCAGAATTTTGTACACGAACTGACCTCTAGAATGTCTCGTGTGTATGTTCGATGCGATTCATCTTGGGTGATGTGGGTGGCCAAACCATTCGCTCGAATTGTCCAGAATGTTGTTCAAATTGACGAGACTGTTCTTCATACCAACCGCGAATACGTGTGGCCCGGTTACATGGCGCAATGTCATGTATAACAGTTTCGTAGTTGTTTCGGAGTATGACGTCCATGAATGTCCGTTAATGGTCCTCAAGTAGCCGAACATCCAGTGAACCTATTCCATTCCATGTAAACACGGCTGACACCATTATGGAACCAGCACCAGCTTGCACAGTACATTTTTGACAAGAGGGGCCTGCAACCACCACGCTCGAACCCTGGCATCAGCTCTTAGCAACTGAAATCGGGACTCATCTGACGAATCCACGATTTTCCAACCGTCTATGGTCCAACCGATATGGTCACAAGCACAGGAGAAGCGCTGCAATCGATGGCGTGCTGAAGACACTCTTTTGCAGGTAGTCTGCTTCCATAGCACATTAACGCTAAATTTCGCCGCATTGTCGTGAAGGATATGTTCGTCGTACGTTCTACTTTGATTCTGCAGTTATATCACGCATTGTTGCTCATCTGTTACCACAGACAAATCTGCAAAAATGCCGCTGCTCTCTGTCGTTAAGTGAAGGACATCGGCCACTTTGTTGTCTATCGTGAGACGCAATGCATGAAATTTAGGGTTCTTGACACTGTGGATCTCGAAATACTGAATTCCACAAGTACTTCCGAATTGGGATGTCCTATGTGTTTAGCTCCAACTACTATTCCGCGTTCAAAGTCTGTCAATTCCCGTCGCGCGGCTATAATCACGTCGGTAAACTTTTCAAATGAATCAACTGAGTACAAATGACACCTCCGCCAATGCATTACCCTTTTATAACGCGTGTAAGCGGTAGTACCGCCATCTGTGTAAGTGAATATTGGTGTGCCGTGGCTTGTCGCTTCAAGGTATCACGGGAGGAAACGGAAGTCCCGAATAAATATGCATTTTTCAGTCGTTATCAATAATAGCACACTACATACGTGGGTTGGAACTTAAATAGTGGCAACTATATATTCGCAACCCAAACAAAAGAGTTACATGTTTGCACCTGTTACTGTCCTTCTGAGTAGTCATCAGCGTTGTATAGAACCCGTTGCCAGCCTGGCGGAAGGCGTAGTATACCGTTAGGAGAACCTGTTCTGTTGGTGCGAATGTAGCAGTCCTAAGTTATGATGATTCTTGTATACGACAGTGACGGTGTTATTCTAACGCATTACGTTCCTCCAAGGCAGACAGTCAATGGACAGTATTACTGTTCGTTTTTGGAGCATCACTTGCGACCAGCTTTGCGAAAGAAGCGGCAACACTTTCTGCGCAACCCACCCATTATTTTGCACGACAATGCGCGGGCGCATACAGCGCAAGCTGTGGCTGCTCTGTTAGGACGATGGGACTGGGAAATACTGTACCATCCACCATACTGCCCGGACTTAAGTCCTTGTGACCTTGATTTGATTCCGAAGATGAAGGAACCACTTCGTTTCTTTCGCTTCAGAACTGTTTCAGAGATTCTATAGGCAATAGACCACTCCATTTGCACCATTAACTGAACAGGCTCTGCCAACGGTATACTAAGCCTTCCCCATCGCTGGCAACGGGTTCTACACAACGCTGGTGACTACTTTGAAGGACAGTAACAGATGGAAACATGTAACCCTTTTCTATCCGCTGTGAATAAATAGTTGCCACTATTTAAGTCCCAACCCTCGTAGTTTTGAGATTTGTCTGTTAAGAAAGTATATATAAGCTTCATACACACGTTAACTGCTAAAGCAGTAAGAAAGACGAAAGGTACGTGAGCGTCCTCCACTTCGCGAAACATCTGCTTCAATTAAATAAACTGACCTACGAAGGCTGTACAATTACGCTTGAATTGGATTACATCAGTCTGTTAGCGAGATGAAACTACCATTGTAACTCATGATCTCCCCGCAATTAATGTCACTGGCCATAGGAAATGTTAAGCAATCTTAATAACATCGGTCGACCATAAAACCTCGTAGCTTGAAAATTTGATACACAAATTGCCGAATAGGGAGGGACGACAATTATTCATGAGATAACTATTCACAATTTCAGAGAAAATGCGTGTTTCCTCACCAGGGAAAATTGTGTCTAACAAACTGGGCAACACGAATAATGAACTGAGACAAGAATATGTGGCATGACTGTGTCTTTTATTTGGAGTGAAGCGAGGACATAAATTAAATAGCTTAATTTGATCTGAGCTTCGGTGTTCATGATGACGCCGTGATAAAAACTGGAAAATGGTTTTGTAAAATGATCTCCAAGGCGACAAAAGTCCCTTTGGAGGCTCGCAGAGCTCTTCCGAGAAATTCAATTTCCCTTTGATGGTCCCGTAGCTGTACGGAACGAGCATCCCAGTGCAGTGACAGGTAAAAATGAAGAACTCCAGCGACGAACAGAAGTGAGATTGGACATGGTCTGCCCAAATAAAACGAAAGTTAAGGTACTTCTCTCAGCTAAATGCAGTATCTGTATATCAAGCTAAGCGTAACACTTGCTGATTTCTTTTTCAGATGAAAACTTTTCATTAGGGGACTCACAACTGTTTGCTCATACACTGATTTAACGACTGGTGTTTAGGTCATTGCTACTATCGGTTTTATGGGCGTTATACCGCCATCTAACTAGCCTAAAAGTTTTTGTATTGCTGTGTGAGACATCCTCAGGAATAGTAATAGCGAAGTTAGTTTAGAAAACCAAAAATTGAAGGTAGTATAAAATGCCGAACTGCATAAAAGTAAGTATCTCATGGAGAAAACGTACTCTCAGAATTGGATAAATTCTCTTAAGTTCACAGAGTAAAGAGGGAAAGGCTATCAAATTCCATTTTCAGAGGTACAGGTACTTAAAAAAAATTTAGGGAATTTAGGGAACACGTATCTTAAGAAAAATTGCAATCATCGTCCCTATAAGAATAGAGGGGTGACTAAGGATTTGATGGAATGGGGAGAAGATTCTGAGGTCTGAGCTGCAATGCTTGGAGGAAGTGCATTATCAAATGAAAACTACTTTTTGAGAAGCAATGGCTACCCTAACAAAGTTGTATTGTGAAAGAGGTGGAGATTCTCACAAAAAAAGACCATCTAAAGGACAGGTTTTCCTCCCATTAATAAAGTCGGTCACAGATCGCAAAAGCAGAGTATTATGAAGAGACAGTATTTAAACCGACTACAAAACTCCATGAATATTTGAATACTACAAAAGACCTATGCCCACGGCAGTCCAAGGCAAGAGTATAACTAATCCGTTGCAAGTGCTATAAAGTGTAAATAAGAATTACTAAAACATGCATCAACATCCAGCTCAAAGAACACATAAGTAGATGTCGTTTAAAAAGTAAAGATAAATCATGCACTGTCAACAGGGAATCACCAAATTCGAATTTCTAATACTGAAGTTGCAAGACCCACTCAGTATTACCAGGCCAAAGAAACAGAAAAGGAGGAAGACTGAAATTAAACAAGTTACAGGCCATAGTACTAAATAAAGCAAAAGAGGCCAAAGAAACATAAAAATAACACAAAAGGAGGAAGACTGAATTTAGACAAGTTACAGGCCATAGTACTAAATAAAGAAAACACCTTAATCAGCTGTGACAGATCTGCTGTCGGTGCCTCAAAACTTACCCAGCGCTGCTTTGCGATATTTGGCAGTGCTCTCATCCCACCAGAAATAAGGACCTCGCAACGAACGAGTGACGTCACGCTAGTTGCCTTACCCGACATGCAAAGCCAGTGCTCAGTTCTGTCTGGGGCCCACAGGAAATCAGTATTTCAACCAAAAGGCATTCACTAAACGTCTGAACTTCGTCATGTGTTTTCTAGAACTTGCATGTATTTAAACATGCAATTAATAATTATTAAACTTGTCTGAAATAGTAACTTGCGTCACAGTGTAGATAGTCACTGGTACTCCTACCACCTGAAGTGTGACTTGCTGTGACGCATGCCACAGGGCCCGTTTATCTCGTAGGGCCAACGTAGTGGTAGAATGACGTCACTACTCGTCCATAGCGTGGTTAAGTAAAAACAGTGTGGCAGTTTCAACAGGCTAAGTGTATTTACTTCCGAAAATTAACTAATACCGTCTTAATGACCTCTGACGGTGTTTCCCGCAGTAAGATTTGAAACGATAGCAGAGGTACATGCCTTAGATCAGTGTTCCAGAGCCGGCGATGTATCCCTCCAAAGTGAAAGGTGTGATGCGAACATTTACACATCATTGTTACCAATTAAAGGATTTCGAATTTGGACATACTGCGAATTTTCATGTGTTTAAAGCAATTCGTGTAATTTATTTGTTTCGATTTTAAGTAAATCTCGTTCATTCTTTAATTAATGAATCCATGCTGATACCTGCAATATTTTCAAAGAAATCAAATGTAATTTATTTACTCATTATTGTGGTTATACTTTGCTTATCTTAATTATGTTCTCTTCTGCACCACAGCTACGGTTGCGTCGCTGGAGTGTGAGAGTAACAATGCGGATTTTGTGTACGCATGTCCTTACGTGCTTTTGCCTAAAATTCCGAGAATTAGCAAAAAGTCCCCTTCTTATTGTTTTTATTGCCTTGTTTTGACACTTACTCTAGTTTGCAGCCACTTCTCATACTTTACTGCTGTTTTCGTTCGTCGCCAAACGACCCATATATTTTGAGACAACAACACAGTATTTCAGTTTTAAAATATTTATTTTATTCCATCCAGGACTTTCCATTGTTCATTTCGGGTCTGTTTTAAAGCAGCTGTGCTCTGTAGTAGTATGAATATTGCGATTGCTACGCCAAACGACCCATATATTTTGAGACAACAACACAGTATTTCAGATTTAAAATATTTATTTTATTCCATCCAGGACTTTCCATTGTTCATTTCGGGTCTGTTTTAAAGCAGCTGTGCTCTGTATTAGTATGAATATTGCGATTGCTACATCAGTAAAACTAAGGTGTTTTATTTTTTTCAAAGATCTCCAATGACCACTCGAACGAGAAACCAGTGAAGAAATATTTCTTGCGACTAATCAATATTTGTTGCGTAGGATGACGTCAGCGTTTGTAGAGACGGAGCCGCTTCTACGGCAGGCCAAGTGAAAAGTTTCGTGGATAAAGTACGCGAAGTAAATAAATCTTATCTTACGAGCCGCCCATTCTCTCATTCACCGCAAAGTCGTTGTTGCTAATTCTTGCCATCTCCCGCAAAATTATGAAGCACAAATTAAAAATGCCGTGAACTTGATCGAACTGCTGTCCTTAAATATGCGACTCTTTAACGTTTTCTATCAAGAAATGGGATCAAAGCACATTATAATTCTGCTACATATACACTCCTGGAAATTGAAATAAGAACACCGTGAATTCATTGTCCCAGGAAGGGGAAACTTTATTGACACATTCCTGGGCTCAGATACATCACATGATCACACTGACAGAACCACAGGCACGTAGACACAGGCAACAGGGCATGCACAATGTCGGCACTAGTACAGTGTATATCCACCTTTCGCAGCAATGCAGGCTGCTATTCTCCCATGGAGACGATCGTAGAGATGCTGGATGTAGTCCTGTGGAACGGCTTGCCATGCCATTTCCACCTGGCGCCTCAGTTGGACCAGCGTTCGTGCTGGACGTGCAGACCGCGTGAGACGACGCTTCATCCAGTCCCAAACATGCTCAATGGGGGACAGATCCGGAGATCTTGCTGGCCAGGGTAGTTGACTTACACCTTCTAGAGCACGTTGGGTGGCACGGGATACATGCGGACGTGCATTGCCCTGTTGGAACAGCAAGTTCCTTTGCCAGTCTAGGAATGGTAGAACAATGGGTTCGATGACGGTTTGGATGTACCGTGCACTAATCAGTGTCCCCTCGACGATCACCAGTGGTGTACGGCCAGTGTAGGATATCGCTCCCCACACCATGATGCCGGGTGTTGGCCCTGTGTGCCTCGGTCGTATGCAGTCCTGATTGTGGCGCTCACCTGCACGGCGCCAAACACGCATACGACCATCATTGGCACCAAGGCAGAAGCGACTCTCATCGCTGAAGACGACACGTCTCCATTCGTCCCTCCATTCACGCCTGTCGCGACACCACTGGAGGCGGGCTGCACGATGTTGGGGCGTGAGCGGAAGACGGCCTAACGGTGTGCGGGACCGTAGCCCAGCTTCATGGAGACGGTTGCGAATGGTCCTCGCCGATACCCCAGGAGCAACAGTGTCCCTAATTTGCTGGGAAATGGCGGTGCGGTCCCCTACGGCACTGCGTAGGATCCTACGGTCTTGGCGTGCATCCGTGCGTCGCTGCGGTCCGGTCCCAGGTCGACGGGCACGTGCACCTTCCGCCGACCACTGGCGACAACATCGATGTACTGTGGAGACCTCACGCCCCACGTGTTGAGCAATTCGGCGGTACGTCCACCCGGCCTCCCGCATGCCCACTATACGCCCTCGCTCAAAGTCCGTCAACTGCACATACGGTTCACGTCCACGCTGTCACCAGTGTTAAAGACTGCGATGGAGCTCCGTATGCCACGGCAAACTGGCTGAAACAGACGTCGGCGGTGCACAAATGCTGCGCAGCTAGCGCCATTCGACGGCCAACACCGCGGTTCCTGGTGTGTCCGCTGTGCCGTGCGTGTGATCATTGCTTGTACAGCCCTCTCGCAGTGTCCGGAGCAAGTATGGTGGGTCTGACACACCGGTGTCAATGTGTTCTTTTTTCCATTTCCAGGAGTGTAGAGGTAAGATGTTTGAGATTAGCGATGAGGTACCCGCATTTTCAACTATTGCGGGGCATGAGTATGTGAATTTATTTGCAGGTGATAAATTGGTATCCAAGTCGGCATATCTCTCCGCTATCCAGAAAAATGGAAGGTGGAAGTGGAAACATTCTGACTAGTATGAATAATAAACAAAGTTTTATTAATATGTTAAATTTAGGGATACAGAAATTAAAAAGTGATGGAGTGAGATGTTCCCAACTGTATGGCCCCTTACCAACGACAATAACATCTTGATAGACTTAAAAACGTTTAGTACTCTTGTAGCAGAATTTCAAAAAATATTTTCGAGAGATCATTGAAGATTTTGGGTTCGTGACACATTCGTGGACCCGAAACATCTTATGTAATTTAGGTTTAGGCTTACAAGAGAAACTGGCAGATTTGAAAACAGGCAGAACATTTAAGTCATAATTATGCAAAGTATCTTTGGATACATTTTGGTTGTCAACAAGCGGTGAATACCCAGCTGCCTCTGATACGGCGTAATGTATTTCTGCTGTTTTCAAATACATATTTATGTTAACTGGGCTTCTAGACGTTGACTGAAATTAAAACATCAACGAGAGAGAGAGAGAGAGAGAGAGAGAGAGAGAGAGAGAGAGAGAGGGAGGGAGAGAGAGTCTAATGATCGATGAACCGATGACGCTTGCTCTGACAACGATTCCGCCAAGAATCAGCCGTCTGTGTACAGCTAAGGAGGCCCAAGCATCACACTGAAGGTATGAGTAGAGTTATTTACTTAAAAATTCCTGCTAGAAAAGTGTGTTATCTACAGTGAATTAAAGTTGATATGTTTTTAAACATGCAAGGTTTTTTTTGCTGTTTTATAATAATAATAATTGATTACATAACATAATAATTCGTAATTGTATTGAAATCCACTCGATTTTGAGGGAGCAGACATTCTGGTGTGGCTTGTTGAGTCTAGGTCCGACTCAATGTACCATGAGTAATGAAAGGTAGCGGAACACAGCCTGAAAATAATCCCTGATCAGCAATTGAAGATAACTGCGTTGCTAGAGAAAGAGCGCTCCTGTTGCCACAACAATTACACGGCGTCTCAAGTGATTGGGATATCGTCTTACTATGAACTGCCCCTCAGCCTGACAGCCGCGAGCGGCTTTGATGGGTTAAAAGCGCGTAGTTGTCCCCATTATAAGTCCTACAGGCTTTCGGTTTTCCGCAAGCCTCTGAGCTTTCCATGAGCCACCGTGTCAAAGGTGTGCTGACACCAATGCTGCCTGAATCTGAAATGTCCCCTTTGAACAATTTATACATGACTGTGCTTAAACTGTCACACAATATTTTTAGCGCAACGCAATCTGACTTTCAATAATCCCTACAAAAGAATGGCCCTGACTAACATTAACCTATACCTTTCACAAATCACTTACCTCACAAAAATCTTCGTTACTCGAACTACTGCAATATAGCGAGCGATACTACTGCCAGCTAAATAAAAGATTCTAACTACTGAGGGCACTAACTACTGATATGCATAGTTAGCAAATGAAAAATTTTGATAGAGAACAAATGATGTATTTACCTTAATAGTCATAATATATATAGCAGTTCATGACATCCAGTCTTACAAATTTCAAAACTCCGCCATCTCTCTCCCCACATCCACCACTGCTGGCGGCTCACCTCCAACTGTGCAACGCTACGCGCTGTTAACAGCCAGCTGCCGCTGCCCAACACTACAATGGCAGACAACAATGCAAACTAGCCACAGACTGCACACAGCACAGCCAGTGATTTTCCTACAGAGCACTACGTAACGTTGCCAATAAGAAAACATAAACAGCCTACTTACATAGCCCCCATGCTCCCGACAAAAAATTTTACAAACTGTTTTGGGCACTGGCCAATACAGATTTGAAAAAATTTTTCGTAATTACAGTAAGAAAGATATCAAATGCACACACTTATTGATACAATGTTGGTCACAAGCTAAAATTTTCTCACAGTTCATAAAGACACTCCTGATCATTCTTCACAGTAAAATTGCAGTGTTTTTCTCGAAGTCTGAGCAGTAAAGGGAAATGCACACGGAAGGAGAGGATTTCCATGAAGTCTTGAAGAAGTAGTGTTGTCCTTCCAACGGAAAGACAGTGCTGACTCTCGACATGCAGACAGGTGATGGGTCACAACAGAGCAAACCCACAGCAGAGTCTTTCGAAGGTTTGAAGAATATTGGTAGGTAGGTCATCACAGAGTAGACCTACTGTAGTCCTGGTAGAGATTACAGTATTGGTGGGCCTCCAGAGGCGCAGACCCACTGCAGTCCTTGTAGAAATAATGGTATTGGTGGGTCATCAAAGGTGCATACCCACTGTAGACATTGTAGAGACGGCCAACAGCCATCTGTTGCGACTGTGCAGGTGCACAATCACCATCGAAGAGTCTTGCGGAGAATATAGCAAGTCCATAAACCACCACTTGTCCACTCACAAAAAATTTGTTTGAAATGTCCTTAGAACCAGCAATGCTGTTATCCAGTCTCTTGCTGAATTATTAACACACGTGCAAACACTATCAGTCCCTACGTCTCACATATTGTCCATATACTATGACCAACAGGAATGTGTGCAGTGAAATGTAAGTTACTAGTTACTTAATTTGATGAACTGGTGTCAAGTACAATTTTATAACATAAGAATAAGAACACAATAACAAACGTACAAAACACATCATTAAAAACATAATAATACAGATAACATTTGTAGTAATAGGGGCTTTACAAAAGAATAGAAATAAACATATACATCAGTGTTACAGGAATTATGACATAAGTAAATACATAAAAGATCAGAATAATTATTGAAACATCAACTTCACACATGAGCATTAAAACAGTACAGAATAAATAATGTCCAAACATCTTTACAAAGAAAATAACTTAGTATTTGAAAAACTCTACAACATAAGTCTTATTAGCTAAACACATAAAGACGGGAAAAAGACAAATTCACATAGTGTAATAACACAAAAATACAGGACAGGGTTTGTTTTCAGTGTGACATTTGGTACTGCAGACCACCCCGAAACTTCATTCCATATATCTTTCCTCTTATTTCAACATTTGTTTCCACCAAAAAAATTTTATCCAAGCATGCTTTCTGTATTTATATGTTCACACATTTCTTACCTCATTATTTATTTTCCATTATCTTACCTCATCAGTTATTTCCAAGAAAATCCTACGTAAACCTGTTGTCTCTAAAACCTACTTTTTTGTTCATATCCTCTTTCAAAATACTTTGTTGGGTAAACCATATTCTTATAGCTTCTCAATACATTTCTCCCAATCCATCACAACTCGTTCTCTTATATAGCCTACCCCATTTTAAGCTAACTTAAATCTACTGAGCTCAGATATATATACTAAGGTACGAGGCAATGCAGCAGCACAAAACAATTAACACAAACATCAATGGCAAAAAATTCAAATTGACAAAGCAATTGCAATATTACAACTAATATAGGGCACTGTGCAGCAAACAAGAAAAATAAATCCGTAGTAAAACTGGCTTAACAGCGTAATACAAAGTCAAATTCAGTAACATTATGCCTGGCAAACAGCAGCAGCAAATGCAGTAACTTATATCTAAACATGACAACGCTCAAGCAGAAAAAAATATTACACTAAAGACAACAGTGCAGACAAGGGAATTGTATATTCACATCTTAATGTCTATGTAATTAAAGTGGTGCACCACAAGAAGTTATTCTAGCAAAAAAATTACCAGGTAGTTGAAAAGAAAATTCCGTATGCAATTCCTGTGAAGGGAAATGTCTCTTTATGCTCCTTCGTTATTTTGAATAGATCATAAAATTATTTACTGGATCTGTAGGCATAAAATATTTATATTAGTACATCTACTAAATTTTATTTTAGCCAATGCTGCAGTGCAGCTAGAAACTAGATATTAAACAAAATGAGTAAATAAATACATAAAGCAAGCCATATGACATTTCTCTCAACTAGCAAGACAATAGCCGTGAAATGTTTCTCATCGTTTCATTAGGCATTTTAGTAAATATCATAAATTAACATCTCCACAGTATAATCATATGTTTTCAAGTTTGAGCATGTTGTATTTGCGATGCTTTCTACAAAGGCATGTCAATAGCGAGGTTAATGGTCTCTTTTTTTCTCTGCCTAATGGCATTTTCTCAAGGCGGCTGGCACACCTGGCCGCTCACAAAGAATTACGTCACGGTCTCTTACCTTTCTTACCGAAATATTTACGACAACAGTTTCCGCTACAGGGACAGTCTCATATAAAAATTTCACAGGTCGAGAATTTGCGTTACAAATGTGTAGAAACAAAATTCTATAAATATAACAGTACCCAAAAAATTTTCGCCGCCATTGTGATACATTCACACAGGTACATACATTTCATAACTCTTAAAGTACGATCCTTGGTTTCCAAAAACCTTTTTCACAAACCAGAGTCCCTAACCACTACTCATTATTCCTTATCTTATTACACATATACATATTCGTCGCCACGTCTTCAATATTTCATCATAATAACTACATAGCATAATCAGATTACTCATATAGCATCAGCTTATTGATCATAAACATACCTCAACAGCATAATATACATCATCACCGTAGTAATAACATCATAAAACCTCAGCCAAATCTCAAAATCGTCGTAGCTTCCTCCAATAGTTTCAAAACCTAAAAAAATCCTCTGCTCATGTCAGTAGTGTCATTTACCTCAAACTTACTTTAAAAATCATGATCCCACACCAAATACATCATTCAAAGCCCTCATAGTATCACAATGGTTCCGAAAAAATATATGAACAGTTCACAAAGCACAGACAAAATACAATTTCATAAGTGTGAAGTTATCCAACTGTGTAATTACGTAAACATCTGTCACTGATGTAGTAAAATAAATATTTGTCTCTCTCAGTTAAATGATCAGATAGCTGTGTAATTCTGTGTTAGAGAAATATGGTACCGATGTGTAAAGTTGTATAAGCAAATACCATATTAGCTACGGTTCCTTGTGCTTGCCAAACACATGGTACACAAAGTAAGCGTATACCCCCCTGAGGATTAATGTAATTATACCCTCAGGTGTTACAGATTACAGCAATGGAATGAAATGTATCACAGAAAACTTTCTTTGTAATTCAAAAATCTTTAAAAATAAATGTTTTAAGTATAAAATTAATCACTCAAATGCGTGTACTTTAGCGCTAAACTGTGCGTCTTGTTGTAAGATAATCTCTGTGGAAGTGTCGTAGTTATCGTCCTCTGAAAGCTAAGTTCTGCAGAAGTCAGTGTACTTACCTCATGATAAACAAAAGTGAAATGCTTTGCGTATAGATATCTTAGTTATTATGCTTATTGCCGTGATGAAGAAAGTACTGTGCTGTAACGTATTGTTGTGCTATGGAAAAGGCAGTCTCATTGTAGCTATACTACAAAAGTTACTACTGAAACATGTTTTACTTTCCAGAATAATTCAGAAAAACTGTGCAGATATAAAACAGATACACCGCAAAAGCAACATTGTAAATTGTGTCACATATTAATAGTGTCGTGATATAATCGTGTAACTATCAAAGAAACCAAATGCTAAGTCATCTTTAATCTCACCAAATGTACTTCAAATAAAGAGTATCTTTTCAAGTAAACCAAAATGTTGCATTAAAATCTCATTAGCAGTACCAGTATATGTCCTAAGTATGTAAGCCTGATAGTAATTATGTAATCGTGCAACTAACAAGCAAGAATGTACAAATACAACACTGTGTCGTCTGTTCACTATAACAATGCATTCGTAATTTCTGTTTAAAAATGTTCCCTAGGTTCTAGACTGGATATTTAACTTCAAACATTGTTGCATGTTAACAGTTTCTTAAGTTTGACAGAGCATAGTAGAAATGTGAAGTGAAAAGTTTTATGGCAAAGACAAAGGTAAATAGCAGATTATTTCTCAATAAACAGTTTTACATGTGAAATGTGGTGCAATCCTTTCCTCTTCATAGTACTCAGAGTTTCAACTTGAACGCAATTATCATGCAGTATAGGTCGGTAAGGAATACTGGAATTTTTCTCAAGGTTAGCGTCTATGTTATTTTTCTCTGAGCCAGCCGGCGCACGCGGCTGCCTACGGTGCGAGTCACTGTCTGCCTCTTTGTTGGCGCGCGTCGTTATTGGGATTAGGAGACCTAGCTTCTACAAATTCACCTTCTCGAGAGTGCCCTGCCCTATTTGAAGCTCGCCAGTTCTGATGGAATTCAGGTCTGTCATTTTGTCGGTAGTTTACATAGTTTCTTGTTTGTCGGTCATGTGGTGGAGAATTTCTCCCTGAACTATCACTGCACGGTGGACCGTTGCGTCTTAAGTAATTCTGTCTCCCGTGATAATAATAGTTCTGGTTGCCATATTGTCTGTTTCTATGATTGTCTCTGTCATATTCATTACTATGGAAATGTGATCTTTCCCTGAAGTTATTACTACTCTGCAAACGGTTGTCATACGGGTGGTGACTGTTTTGGTCACGATTTGTGTTGTGAGAATAGCCTTGTCGTGCCCAGTTATTATTTCTTTCATTGCGGAATTGCGATGGATGTGATCTGTAATTGTTGTGTTCCTGTTTTCGCGTTCCACGATTATCAGTGTCAATTTCTAATTCTTGTAAGAGTCCCTGAAAAGCTTCAATGTCGTCTTTGCAACGTCCTGCCAAAATAATATGTCGCAAATGTTCAAGTAATTTGAGTAAGCAAATGCGGATGAGCTCTGAGGGGCTGTATGGGTTTGACAGGTACTGATTCTTGGGAAACATATCTTCAAAATATTTCACAAGACTGGAAAATTTAGATTGCTCGAAATGTTTCATCATTATGATGCTATGTTTTACTCGGTCTTGTGTGGCTTGAGACCAATATGCTGAGAGGAAGGCATGGTAAAATTCTCCTTCACTGTGACAATCGTGAATGACCGATCGCATTCTTACAGCTGGTTCATTCTCTAAATAGCCACACATAAATTCAAATCTGTGTTCTAACGACCAGTTGGGAGGAAAACAATGAGAGAATTGATGGAGCCATGGTTGTGGAAGAATGTCGTTGCCAGAATTCTTAAATGTTTTAAATTTATGTGTAGTAATGAACAGCTTATAGTCAAAGTCATCATGTCGGTGAGTCACATATCGGTCATTGTTACGTCGTTTCGGCGGTTCCATTTCAAAATTCGGTGCACCTTGCCAATTTCTTTCATAATTTCCGAAATGCGCTGTGTTATTATTTTGTGGCTGTTCCGTATTTCTATGTCCCTCTTCCCGTATTGGGGCGCGAGTGTCCTCTGAAATACGTAATTCTTGTATTACCTGTGTCAGCTGATCTTGTACTTCCCGGATTTCTCTTTGGTGTTGCGTATTAATTTGATTCTGATTTTGTTTGAATTTCCTAATTTGGTTGCACTCTTCTGCGTCATTAAAGACTGCCGGTTTTGTGTCATTCAGATTATCATCTACCTTTGTGGATAAGTTAGTGAACTGATCCGAAAGTTCGGCTACTTTCTCCGATAGTGTACACATTTCCTCAGTGTGTTTTTCTGAACCAAGTGTCAGAGTGTCCATTTGTGTTGAAATTGAATCTACTGTGTCCTTTAAGTTTTCCTGAGTTTTTGCAAGTTGCGTAACCGAATCGGTAAATGCAACTCAGTCAATTTTAGCCCACAAGGTCTCATGATTTTCATGAACAATGGTTTGCAGTTCCTTTATGGCTGCATCGTGATTCTGTAATGCATTTTCATGCCGCGAAAAAATAGGTTGGAAATGCTCACAAATCTGTGTTTTTACGTCATTACAGACTTTTTGACATTTAGATTCAATGTTATGTAACTCAGTAGTAAAATCTTCACGTGTTTGTTCAAGTGTGGTGTCTAACTTCCGAAGATTGTGTTCCATTGTGTCTAACTTTTGAAGATTTTGTTCCATTGCGTCTAACTTTTGAAGATTTTGTTCCATTGTGTCTAACTTTTGAAGATTTTGTCCCATTGTGTCTAACTTTTGAAGATTTTGTCCCATTTGTTTCTGATTTTGTTCAAGCGTTGTGCCTAACTTTTGTAGCCTTTGTCCCATTTGTTGCATTAACTGCAATAACAGTGCACTGGTGTCTGAAACATGTTCCTCAGTGCTATTCGGCAGTGGATTTGAACTGGCAATATTCGCATTTTGAAAAGCAGGAAATGTGTCTTGATTTATTTGAGAAAACGGTGAGGACGCAAAACCTGAATCTACAGTATTTGCAAGATTGTGCCCTGTCATTTCGGAATCCTGAGGTGAGCTGTTGCTGACCGATCGATCGATAATGCTTCCCTGTTCACTAATTGTTTCACTGCCTACACCATTATTTGCAGCCCGCTCCATTTCCCTATGGACAATTACCAAATTACTACTTTGAACATTAGTAAATTCATTACTCTGTGGCGCTAACACACTGCTTTCGTCTTCACTGTCATTTCTCAGTTAACTTTGAAGCCTAGTATTACATTTTTCACACGCCATTATTGTCACAATATTTCACACGACAACATAGAAAAACACAATCGAAGAGCAAAAATAAGAGAACACATTAACACAGCACTGAAAATAATATCTAGTTAATTGCAAGCACAGCAGCGAAATACTTGGTGCAAATCTACATGCATGCCACAACAACAATGAACGACTGCAACTACAAAGGAGATTCTCTCTACAATTATGCACTAGCAATAAACAAAAATCTACACTAATTACACAAACTACAAGAAAAAATCAGAAGATTCCAGTGAGGTATCCTGGCAGGGTCGCCATATGAAACGTCCCCTTTGAACAATTTATTCATGACTGTGCTTAAACTGTCACACAATATTTTTAGCACAACACAATCTGACTTTCAATAATCCCTACAAATGAATGGCCCTGACTAACATTAACCTATACCTTTCACAAATCACTTAACTCACAAAAATTTTCGTTACTCGAACTACTGCAATATAGCGAGCGCCACTACTGCCAGCTAAATAAAGGATTCTAAGCACTGAGGGCACTAACTACTGATAGCCATAGTTAGCAAATGAAAAATTTTGATAGAGAACAAATGATGTATTTACCTTAATAGTCATATTATACATAGCAGTTCATGACATCCAGTCTTACAAATTTCAAAACTCCGCCATCTCTCTGCCCACATCCACCACTGCTGGCGGCTCACCTCCTACTGTGCAACGCTACGCGCTATTAACAGCCAGCTCCCGTGCCCAATACTACAATGGCAGACAACAAAGCAAACTAGCCACAGACTGCACACAGCACAGCCAGTGATTTTCATACAGAGCGCTACGTAACGTTGCCAATAAGAAAACATAAACAGCCTACTTACAAATCGAGAAACGTGGGCAACAAAGTATTGTTAACAAGGGCCGATGTTGACTATCGCCGATTGTAAAAACACACGCTGAGACGCCCAGCTAAACCTGCAGGACAGGACAAGTAATAGGAATTGTGGAAGGGGGGCCAGAATGAGCGGCTGTCAGTTATACTCCGAACATAAAACTTTATTAAGTTGTCCAAACATTACAGCGCAACTTCTAACCTTGACTATCGACGCCTTTAAGTCTAAAACGGCTGAAGGCCCATGAATTAAATACAACTGCTGTAACTTTTTTTTTTTTTTTTTTTTGGACAGAAGGCTCTAGGCTTTAACCTTAAATAGTATTTAAGGCCAAGTTATCTAGTCAGATACATTAAGTTTTTTGAAAACGGCTGAAGGCCGATAAATTTAAAACAACATAACTACAATAACCTTTCAACAGGCAAAAGGCCCAAGCTTTATGATCAATAAGAATACTTAGTCCAAAACGACTGAAGGCCTTTGTTAGAAAGAAAACTGCAACCAATTTTCCAAGGCAGAAGGCCCAAAGCTTTTAACCTATAATAGTATTTAAGCCCAAGTGATGTAGGACTTGATAAGTAAGAACCTTAAAACTTAAACCGGCTGAGGGCCCATGCTTTTAAAAACAATACCCTACAATAAATTGTCAACAGGCAGAAAGCCTTTGATTTTAAAAACACAAATTACAAGCATACAAATTCAAACGATTGGCTATGAGCCATTAAAAACACACAATTAAACGCCAATAAGAAAGGCAGCATAGGCAACGGCGCTCAGAAGTTGCCAGGGGGCTCAGTCTGCTCTTGAAATATTAACGTTTGCTTAGGTGAGACAAGAAGTCGGCCCAACTATACTCGATCCGTTGGCAACACAACCAAGAGTCAGTCAGGAACCCACCGACAAGACGACTTGCTAACCACCGACCAGTATACGACAATTCCAAAGCCAAAACATTACAGACATAGCCGCCCAGAACAAAAAATACATGAACCTGTCAAAAATTAGACACCATGTTGGACAGCGACAACAGGTGAGGAAAGACAAGAAAAATGGTTCAAACGGCTCTTAGCACTATGGGGCTTAACTTCTGAGGTCATCACACCACCAACTCAAACACTCGCTGTTGCTCCCAGGAATACCGCCAACAGCGAACCCTCAACCAAGGGGGCAATGTGAAAAGACGTAGCTTCGGTAGTTAAACCACCACTCAACTTTCATGTTTGGGTCGGTCAGCCACAAACCTCGTAGCACTCGGAACAGCCTCCTCATGCTCCGACACTGCACAGAGACCACCAGCAGGCCTGGCTGACTGCGCCGCGCGGAGACTTGCTTGCTGATGCGCTCCAACCGACCGACTGACTGCCAGTACGCTGACAACATTTAAAACAAGTTGTCAGTGGTAATGACGCCAACTACACACACAGTTTGACAATCACTTGCACAAAGACTTGAAAGACACTCAGAAGTGGCTGTGCAATCACGAAGACAAATCGGGAGTCGATCCACACACACACAGCCAACCCATAAGCGATCGGCGAGCCAATTCACGTCGTCCAGTAGGACGACCGACCGACGACCCACGAAGACCGTCCCCGGCTCAAGTGATGCGTGGCGGCAACGGTCGGGCGAGCCATGGACATCCAGGCCTCACTGCTGCCCCAACCCGACTGAACTAGTGCCGCGTTCCAACTCCACGACTGGCAGGTCCTAACTGCCTTCCCGGCACGTTCCATCTGACTCCACGACAGACGACAACCGGGAAGTAATAGCAGTGCAGCAAAGATAACACCTCAGGGCTACATCGACAGGCGCTGCTGCTGCCGCTGACGGGCAGACAACGCAGCAACTCAGTGACAACAGAAGTTGAAACTAACATAACGAGGTGGCAACACGAAAAAACCAGGATGTAAAATAAGAGCTGGCACTAGCGCGAGCCACGCACGGGCACTTGCAAAATCGGTACTGGAAAACAGCAACTGGGTGAACAGCCATACGAGTCAGAATCATCTCTGTTGTGATGTCTGAAATAAACCAGGATGGTAAATGCCAGGAGCCACGTAACGTATCACAAGCAAGATATACATTATACTCCGCAAGTGACTTAACCGTGTTCGGCAGGGAGTACCTCTGGTACCATTAACATATTTCTCCTCCCTCCTGACGCCCCTCCAATCCTTCGCTGTTCCACCTGCGAATGGAGCATGTGAAGAATAATTGTTGGTAAGCCTTCATAGATTTAATTTTTCGAGTTTCTTCGTAGTGACCATTTCGCGAGATGTATGTAGGCGGAAATAATATGTTTTCTGACTCTTCCCAGAAAGTGCTCTTGGAAATTTTTTTTTGTAAACCCCTGTGTGATGCACAAAGGCTATCTTGAAGTGCCTGCCACTGGCGTTTGTTGAGCATCTCTGAAGCGCATTCACGATGAGTAATCGAATCCGTGGGGAAACGAGCTGCTCTTCTTTGGATATTCTCTATCTTGTCTATCTGTCGTACCTCCTCTGGGTCTCATATTTATTACCAAGACTCAAGAATGGGTCGATCAAGTGCCTTGAAAGACATTTCTCTCGTAGACGAGATACATGGCCTTAAAATTATCCCTACGAATTTTTCGTATGCTTTTTCTGCAATTTCTCTCTCTCTCTCTCTCTCTCTATCTCTCTCTCTTTTTTGTGTAGGACCATTACACTTACCGCCTCCCTGGATACTTATTCGTAGAAATTTCACGATAAATACTGTTTCCAGCAATTAGTCATGAATGGCGTAGTTGTACAGTAGTGGACTTCTTTCCCTACGTACGCGAAGTATGTTATATTTATTTACGTTCAACGTCAACTGCCAGAGCGGCCGGCCGGAGTGGCCGAGCGGTTCTAGGCGCTACAGTCTGGAACCGCGCGACCGCTACGGTCGTAGGTTCGAATCCTGCCTCGGGCATGGATGTGTGTGATGTCCTTAGGTTAGTTAGGTTTAAGTAGTTCGAAGTTCTAGGGGGCTGATAACCCCAGAAGTTAAGTCCCATAGTGCTCAGAGCCATTTGAACCATCACCTTCATGTCTGACGATTTTGTTCCGTTAAGAGCGACGTTTTTAGTTCTGTGTGTAAGGAAGTCTTGTATCCAATGCAACTCTTGTCCAGTATTTTATTTATTGTTCCGTGGGACCAAATTAAGGAGCATTCTCCATGAGTCAGTACTCAGGAAGCTCGTATTTTGTTCACTAATCAGCAGTCCGGAACTGTGTGAAATGGCTTCCTGAAGTCAAGGAACGCGGCATCAGGCTGAGCGCCGTTGTCTTCAGCTCAATGGGTCTCACGGAGCACCAAAGCAAGCTGAGTTTTGCTCAAAATGGTTCAAATGGCTCTGAGCACTATGGGAGTTAACATCTGAGGTCATCAGTCCCCTAGAACATAGAACTACGTAAACCTCACTAAGCTAAGGACATCACACACATCCATGCTGGAGGCAGGATTCGAACCTGCGACCGCAGCAGTCACGCGGTTCTGAGTTTCGCTCTCCAAAAACGCCATAATTCTTGAGCATAGAATAAGTTCCATAATTCTACAACAGACTTGCGTCAACGATATAGGCCTATAATTGTATATATCTGTACCAGGGCCCTTCTTGAAAACGGGAATGTCCTGCGCTTTATTTCCAGTCGCTAAGTACCCTTCGTTTTCCCAGAAATTTAGAACAGACTGCGGCTGGAAGGAGAACACGCTCTTTGGCATAATCCTTTTAGAATCTTGTGAATATTTCATCTGGTCATGATACGCTTCCACTACTAAGCAACTGTATTTGCTTTCCTATTCCGCGAATTGTTACCCCAATATGTGCCATTTTGACACTCATGGTTGACTGAACGAAGGGGGCGTGTCACGATCTTCCTCGGTGAAACAATTGTAAGTAGACTGTATAGGTTTTTTATTGGTAACGCCACTTAGCGCTTTGTATGAGAATCACAGGCTGTGCTGTGTTCAGTCTGTGGCTGTTTTGCATTGTTGTTGGCTATTGTAGTGTTAGGCAGTTGGATGTGAACAGCGCGTAGCGTTGCGCAGTTGGAGGTGAGCAGCAGTGGTGGATGTGGGGAGAGAAATGGCGGAGTTACGAAATTTGTAAGACTGGATGTCATGAACTGCTACGTATATTATGATTTTTCAACACTATTAAGGTAAATACATTGTTTGTTCTCTATCAAAATCTTTCATTTGCTAACTATGCCTATCAGTAGTTAGTGCCTTCAGTAGTTTGAATCTTGTATTTAGCTGGCAGTAGTGGCGCTCGCTGTATTGCAGTAGTTCGAGTAACGAAGATTTTTGGTGAGGTAAGTGATATGTGAAAGGTATAGGTTAATGTTAGTCAGGGCCATTCTTTTGTAGGGATTTTTGAAATTCAGATTGCGTTGCGCTAAAAATATTGTGTGTCACTTTAGTGAATGTTTGAGTACGTCCAGTTTTGCTCAGCTGTTTGAAAAGCAAATAATGTAAGCGGTTTATCAGCACAGTAATTCAGAAATTTTTCTAATGGGACGTTTCACGATTTCGGAAGATCCAGTTCAGTATTTCGACCTTCTCTCTGTTACCTTACGTTTCGGTGCCAGTATGGTCACTACCCATGTGAGACATAAACTATGAACCTAAGACGGCTTTCTTATAGACTAGGTGCGGTTCATTCAAAGGTTCTGCGAAACAGGGAGATCATCCTTTGGAAAAGAACAAACAAAGACAAAACGTGAGCAGACTCTTAAGGTAACTAAAATAATACAGTAACTACTGAGATGGAAACACAGTAATAAAAATAGATGTTAACATGCATTCAGTGCAATGGATCGCGTGCCCAATCAGCAAAATATTTTTCTTCACACTTAACGTACTTAATTCCTCTCTAATCTTCTACCTAAAACTCGACAGACTACATCCACGGGCAACTCCTTTGTCACCACGTCTGCTCCGTCACCAACAATCTCAGTGATTTCCATCCAGTGGCACTGCTCTGCTACAAATGAAATGGTTCAGTGTGTTTCCTCTTACGTTAGATTGCTCATTGACCGAGCCTACACTCGTTCAGTGCTGAAGCCGAGTCGCTTCCCGTTTTCTCTTGGTGGCTACCTTCAGACAACTGCGGTTTTCATTATCCTGACAAACATTGTCTCTTTCCTCTGCCTCGGCTCTTTGTTTTCTCTACGTGAACAATGACATACTTTCCTTTCGCTTTCGTAACACCTCCCGAAGGCTACCTCAGCTTGTTGCTTTATATGGGTGGTGTACAGTTTCTCTATCTCCTTAACGTTTAAAGTCTCTTGCTTTACGACCACGTCACAGTTATCCCATGTCACTCTAGACATTTGGCTTTTTGCAGTGGCTGTATCATCCACCTCCTGCCACTGGAGTATTACTCGGGGTATAAACTGAGGTGACAAAAATCGTGGGGTATTTCATAAAGTGGTGTCGGATCTCGTTTTGCCCTTCATATTGCCACAGTTCGACGTCGTATGGACTCAACAAGACGTTGGTAGTCCCCTGCAGAAATGCTGAGCCATGCTGCTTCTATAGACGTCCATAACTGCAAAAGTATTGAAATGAGGAATTTTGTGCACGAGATTATTACTCCATTATGTCCCATAAACGTTCGAATTCATGTCGGGGTATCGGAGTGGCCGAATCATTCGCTAAAATCGTCCAAAATGTTCTTTAAACCACACCGTGAACGATCATTGCCCGGTGACATGGTGCACTGTCATCCTTAAAAACTCCATCTTTCTTTGGGAGTATGAGGTGCGTTGATGGCCGCAAATGGCCTTCAGGTAGCCGAACATAATCGCTGACAGTCAATGATCAGTTCAGTTGGATCAGAGGGCGCAGTCTACTATTTGTAAATACTACCAACACCGCTATGGGGCCACCGCTCGCTTGCACAGAGCCTTGTTGACAACTTGTCTCCTTGGCTTCGTGGGGTCTGCACCACACTGAAACCCTACTATCACGTATTATCAACTGAAATAGGGACTCATCTGGCTAGGCTACTGCTTTACAACCGTCTAAGGTCCAAACAATGTGGTCACGAGCCCAGGGAGTCGCAGCAGGCGATCTAGTGTTGTTAGAAAAGGCACTCGCGTTGGTAGTTTGCCATCATACCCAAATAAAGCCAAATATCGCCACACTCTCCTAACGAATACGTTTGTCGTACGTCCCACATTGATTTCTGCGGTTATTTCACGCAGTGTTGCCTGTCTGTTAACACGATATGGCTGATACTTGTTGTACTGACATAAGGTCGCGGTGCAAGGCACTTAACGTTTCGTCTTCCACTATGAGGTGCATTCAAGTTCCAAGGCCTCCGATTTTTTTTCTTCGGACTGGAAAGAGATAGAAACATGCGCATTGTTTTAAAATGAGGCCGCGTTCATTGTCAATACGTCCCAGAGATGGCAGCACCGTACGGCAGATGCAATTTTACCGCCAGCAGCGAGAATGAGAACTGTTTTAAATACTTAAAATGGCGACGTTTTCCTTACTTGAACAGTGTGCAATCATTCGTTTTCTGAATTTGCGTGGTGTGAAACCAATTGAAATTCATCGACAGTTGAAAGAGACATGTGGTGATGGAGTTATGGATGTGTCGAAAGTGCGTTCATGGGTGCGACAGTTTAATGAAGGCAGAACGTCGTGTGACAACAAACCGAAACAACCTCGGGCTCGCACAAGCCGGTCTGACAACATGATCGAGAAAGTGGAGAGAATTGTTTTGGGGGATCGCCGAATGACTGTTGAACAGATCGCCTCCAGAGTTGGCATTTCTGTGGGTTCTCTGCACACAATCCTGCATGACGACCTGAAAATGCGAATAGTGTCATCCAGGTGGGTGCCAGGAATGCTGACGGACGACCACATGGCTGCCCGTGTGGCATGTTGCCAAGCAATGTTGACGCCCAACGACAGCATGAATGGGACTTTCTTTTCGTCGGTTGTGACAATGGATGAGACGTGGATGCCATTTTTCAATCCAGAAACAAAGCGCCTGTCAGCGCAATGGAAGCACACAGATTCACCGCCACCAGTGCCGAAAAAATGATGGTGTCCATGTTCTGGGACAGCGAGGGCGTAATCCTTACCCAATGCGTTCCAAAGGGCACTACGGTAACAGGTGCATCCTACGAAAATGTTTTGAAGAAAAAATTCCTTCCTGCACTGCACTGCAACAAAAACGTCCGGGAAGGGCTGCACGTGTGCTGTTTCACCAAGACAACGCACTCGCACATCGAGCTAACGTTACGCAACAGTTTCTTCGTGATAACAACTTTGAAGTGATTCCTCATGCTCCCTACTCACCTGACCTGGCTCCTAGTGACTTTTGGCTTTTCCAACAATGAAAGACACTCTCCGTGGGCGCACATTCACCAGCCGTGCTGCTATTGCCTCAGCGATTTTCCAGTGGTCAGAACAGACTCCTAAAGAAGCCTTCGCCGCTGCCATGGAATCATGGCGTCAGCGTTGTGAAAAATGTGTACGTCTGAAGGGCGATTACGTCGAGAAGTAACGCCAGTTTCATTGATTTCGGGTGAGTAGTTAATTAGAAAAAAAATCGAAGGCCTTAGAACTTGAATGCACCTCGTACTGAAGACTTAGAGGATTTAGCGACTCTGGAAGCTGTTACAGACTCAAAACAAGCTCAGCAAGCCGAAATGTTTGTATGTGTCCACGTAATGGTCGGTTCGTGGCTTCATCAGACCACTGCCTGAGTCTCGTGAGAAATATGTACCCTGCAACGGACTTGTGACGTCACACTAGTCGGCTTGTCCGCCGTACTTTGCCAACGCTCGGCTCCGTGCGGAGTCCACAGGAAATCAGCATTTAATTGAGAAGGTACCCACCAAAAGATCTTAACCTTATCGTCAGCTGTCGAGAGTTTGCATGCACTTAAACGCGCAGTCAAGTATTATTAAACTCATCTTCCCCGCCGGAGACGGTTGCACTCGTAAGACCCGCCGTGACCTAAGCGCCTCGGCATGTCTTTCTCGTGGACCTCGACCGCTGTCTAACGGTAAGACAGAGTCGCTCCGATGTATGCTACGGTGCTGGAAGTGGGGAAGAGTTGGCGCTATTTGATTTATGTAGCACTAGGGCCCGCAACATTAGCAGATCATGCACTGGAATCGGGAAAGCACCAAATTTGTTACTCTAACACAGCTGTTTTACATAGATCTGATTATTACTAGAATGTACTAAGAGGCCATAGAAAATCAAAAGCACAAAAATAATTTCAACAGAAAAAAGTGACCGTCGTTGGACAAGTCGTGGACCCTAGTGCTAAATGAAACTAACAGTGCCAATTCGTCGCCACCGCAAGCTCCATATCATACGATGGCGCGACTTCGTGGTCTTAGACAGTGGTCTGATGACGTCACGAACCGACCGTTGCGTCAATACACATAAACAGTTGAGCATGTTTGAGTCTACAACAGCTTCCTGAGTCGCTAAATCCTCTGATGAAGTCTTCAGCAATGGAAAACGAAACTTTAGGCCGAAAATATGCCTTGCAGCGCGGCGTTATGCACATAAATCAAATGTCAGCAATATCGCAGGTGACTAGGATGTCAGACTGCCTGTGCACAAAAGGATTTAAAATTTTGTAGCCTCGAAAATAGGTTCATTATTCTACGTGTGGAATCGGTTTTCACGACAAACTAACGCCGGTTATAATGGACCTAGTTATACGTTACCCACCGGAAACATATCTTGCGAAATGTCGGGATTTCTTGGCCCGCAGATTTGCATTCTGTCACTTACAGAAAAAACCTCTATGATGAGCATCGTGTCCTGTCCAAGTGAGGAGTGGGATTATATGGAGTTTTCCGAAGACATAGAGAATATAAGGAATATTGTGAGAGTGTTTGTTAATTCAGAGAAAGTGTACATTCGATGGGCAAAACGATGAAAGAAATAAAATTAGGCATTTAATTCTGCATCTACAACTATACTCCGCAATTTAGTGAGACATCTGTGGTAGTAGATACCTTTTACTGAACAATATACTGAGATCTCCAACGTCACATGTATTCCATAAATGAGAGGAGTAATGAAATGTTAGTCGTACAAGTACTCGTATTTCGTATTCCTCTACTTTTGTAGATAAATTGTAGTTCACCAGCATGTTAACAATGAATCGTAGCCGTCCTGCTATGTGTTTTAGCTACAGATTGTAACTTAACTACATAGCCAACTTACACAAATCTAACACAGCTTAATGTTTGTTTCACCGTATCTTTCCATTTGTCTTATACCACCAAGAAATAGTGTCTATTCTGCAAGTATCTTGTAAAATTATTGCTTAACTGTTTTCCAACTTAAACTGGATCAGTAGAAACGTGTAGGAAATACTTCAAAGAAATTGTAATTATCAAAGAGAGTTTGTAATCTCAACCTGGTTAGGCAGGTAGTTTGTATATCTTTCGACGAATCCGGGCACAAGTTGAGAAACTCACTCTCGGCTAGAGGCGCGCTGCAGGTTGGCGCACGCGCAAAAAGCTCAGCCCGTTACAGTACAGCTGTTGGAATGATAATTGCACCTAATGGGGTATGCAAGAAACAAAAAACGTAGAAATGCTACGTGAGTTGTATAGCCTGACGTTACTCGTCTGAGCACCAACGAACTGAGCATAAATCGCACCATCATTGACCATCAACTGCAAGAGCTGTTACTTGTTTTAATTTATTTTTGTAACAAGGTGAGCATTAATGTTTTTTGTAAAATTTGATATCACATAACAAGTTCATCGCCTTTAATTAACTGCAAACTATCCTGGTATACAAGCAATAGTTTCTATCCTATTGCGTATGAGCAAACGTCGTTAAGCATTTGCTTCAGTAACAGTACAGAGAGAGCTGCCTCACAGGTATGAAGTTCAGTGTGTATTGCTACTGTTCTTGTTGACTGAATAAAACATTATGGGTCTTTAGCCAAGCGTAGTTCTCACATTTTACTGAAATTCAACGAAGTATAGGAAATCACTACAAATACTTACGATTAAAGCTTTGCATCTATACTGCTAATAAACTGAGTGTTTCTGATTTCTCAAAAATCACTCAAAAAATAAAATATTCAACTTCAAAGAAGATTTGGCTTTTCAATACAGTGTTTCTATAGAATTTCCAAAATTCCAAAACTTTTAGGTGAACTGTCTGATGATAAGTACTGCATTCAGTCGTAACCTGTGTGTACTGAACTGCCACAAAAATGATCTGATGTTAAAAGGTGCTAGACAATTAAGAAGTAATGTAAAACGTATCATCCATTATTCAGTGTGTTGCTGTGTATTCGGACTTCGATTACCCTACCGTTGAATTACGAATTGTGAGTGAATCGTTGTTCACTCACTCCTTATCTTTTTCATTAGGCATCTTGTTAGATACTGTGGTAAAGTGGGGATAGGGTCCAACTTCGTCATTTTATACCTAACGTAAATTCATTTTAAAAATCTTATTAGGCGACCGTACGAAAAAAATGAAACCACTAAATTAAATAAAAATAATTTCACAATTCTTACAGCATAGAAAGTTTGTGACCTCTAGCTTTGGCCCCCTAATCCTTGTCTTTGAAGAGAACGCTTTTTCACGTCGTCAAGTGGTTTTCACGTCTTTTCTGTAAGAACTAATTGCTAGTCTTCACAACAGATTGTAATTTATTGAGATCCAACTCTATATTACTGCCAGTTCTACTGTATGGTATTTCCTCACAGATATCGGCACTATCTACGACACCCTGAAATTGCAATGACTTCTAGTAACGAAGACATTATTGTATAACATAACAACAACTGTCCTATAACACTACCCTGGTGGCACCACATATAACTTCGGTTCCTTTTAAAAATCCCACTCCAACTAACGTCACATACAGTCATTCAACAACTGCGCCTCATCACCCTATTTGAACAAGCATATGGTAGCGTCTTATCTCGATTAAAACGTTAAATTATAGTGCGATACCAGTAATAGTATGTACAGGTGTGAAGAGTTAACTGCCATGGTTGTCGGCCACCATCGCCAGTATCACTAACCTCTGGATGTGCAGTGACGCACGACTCTGAAGTATCCAGTTCGAATCTCGAAAACTGGTGGTGGAAAAAAATTATCAAGGCCAGTAAGAGAAGGGAAGATGCCCGAGACCCTGATCGCCAGGTTCTACGCTAAAGACCAGTGCTACATTTCAGATTTATCCGCAAAATGTCGTTGAGGGCATACTTCTTTGTGAACTGGTTATCGAATGGAAACGTTACACTGCAACCTTAGTGCGATTCGAGAGGAACAGACTACGATCTGGCCACGTGTTTTGCCCTCTCTATCCTATATTCTACATCAGCAACACAAACTCGACACTGCACTCAACTCATAGTCTTCTACAAGACTGTTCTTACACCTAAGATATCAGACATGTAAGCCACCTAAGTATCTCGCTACAAGTCGTGGGACCCACTTGTTCTTAAATTCGCTGTCAAGGCTTTTTCCTTTCGGAGCAGTGCTGTCTACTTGCGAAAGGATATCTGTGTAGTTCAAATACGCGTGATTCAAAGCAGAGCCCTTTCGTAGTGGTCTACAAACAAAAATCTGCAACGCACAAGCTGCTTACCCACGCAGATGATACCGCCCACACTCTCTTCGAAATTAATTTCTTAGGTTAGTACATGCAGACATTAACGTTAATATTCAGACACTATGAGGTTTTTACTTTGTAGTAACATAACTTTATTCTTAATGAAACAAAAAATAACCAAGTATTTTATTGAGTTAGATGTCCAGTAAATAAGAGTACGAAGTTTTTTACGTGATTTAAATGAAGTGCTGTTTAACTTTCACGTTACTTTCATATTCCGACAGTTGGCAGCGTAGGACTTGTTTTGATCGTTATATACTCTGAGTTAGAAACCAAAATTTGCTTACAAGAGTAGTGGGAAGAAACAGTATGAGAACGAACAGAAACGAAAGCGATTAGACTTTGTTAAAAAGTTTCTCAAGAAGGAGGAACATTGTGGAACGACGTCTTACAGAAGTAAATTCAAAATTTTTGGGGCGGATAGACGAAGGATAGTCGCTGAAGAAGAATCAAGAATTTAAAGTCACTTAAGTTAAGCCTACTGTAAAACATGGCGTCTGTCTGGGGCGGTATGTCCATATTCAAACCAGCGGAATTGGTGTTCATCGACGGTATTACGGACAAATATGTACACCACAACATACTAAAAATCAACTTAGGGAAAAGTGCTGAACAAATGTTAACATCAAACACGTTAATGTTTTACCAGAACAGTGACCATAAACGTTAGGCTCTCATTGAGCAAGTATTTGGTGTACAATTGCCCGAAAGTATTACAACCACCACCGCACTCACCAAACAGCCTTATCGAGAGTGTGTTGGTAGGACTAGAGCGACGAATTAGAAGACATCAGTATCTTCCAAAGAAACTTTGAAACTTCGCTAAAAAGAAGAATGGGACGGCCCACGTACTAACTATTTAGGAAGTATCATTAGCGGTTTGCTGCAGCGATTGAAAGAAGTGATACAACAGAATGCCTACCCGAAAAGATAGTATCATACTGTCAAGAAATCATTAGTTCTGTAAAATGTCTGAATATTAAAATGACGTGAAGACATGACCGGGCCTTATTTAAATCGTATTATTAAGGAAGTTTTGAAAATTATGTTAATAAACCCTAGGCTGTTATTAAAAACACATGTAAGTTGGTATAACACTTGGTACTGCTTGTGTTTTTTTGTTAAGAACAAAGTTACGACGCTACAAAATAAAAATCTCATAGTGTCCGAATATTAACGTTACTCCCTAGATACGCGTGAGTCACATGACAGACATCGGTTTAGTGTCAGAGAACTGAGGAACTACAAGTAGTTTACGGAAGATCGATATTACACACGTACGATTCTTATTGAAATACAAGACGTGTCTACTCGAACTTGGGATATCGAACATAAAAAACGAAATGTAGCATTTTAAAACGGTTTGGTGGTGCTGCCAGTGTTTCCATGTAGTGTACTAGCAGCTACAGACTATGTTTTTCTGACTTATGATCAACTGGATATTTCTTAAAGTAAGGAAGAAACATATTAAAATGCCAAACAAATGCAGTGATTAGTATCCACACTAGGGGAACTTTTGTAAACTATTTTTCACAACATGAAGCACATAATGTTGATGGATGCGGGAAAAGTAAAGTGACCCCCCCACACGGTGCAAAGTATCTGGCTGCCTATGCTGCTGCCACCACTTTACTGAATTCATACGGAAGACAAAGTGGGAAATGTGCCCTCCGTTTCCTAGCGTCTATAGCTGCATACACTGCCGCCAAAAGTTAGAATGACATTATATAGACTCAGACATCAACAGTGAACTACAAATAAAAACGGCAATCGCTAAATAAACCCATAGCAACCAGAATACCAAACCAAAGTATTGCGGTTGCTATGGGTTTATTTAGCGAAAAACCTTAACAAAGGGATGTCCTCAGGGTTCCGTTTTAGGTCTCCCATTCTGGGACATCCACATGGAGCCACTTCTGAACAAGTAGCAATAGAGTGAAGAGGTGCTAGAGATGATAGCCTATGCCGATGACCTCCTTCTGTTGGTTGGCGGCCGGAGCATTGAACCGAAAATAGAAAGGGCCATGACATAATTGCGGCTATGGTGCCGAAATACTAAAATGACTATTTCACCAACAAAATCAACCTACCTTTTGCTGAAAGGACAGCTAGTAAGAAATCCTGCAGTGAAAATTGGGGGATCACCAGGTCTTAGGCGACGTGAGACACGCTATTTTGGTGTGATCATCGATGAAAGTTGGAACTTTGAAAATCTCATTGAATCCGTAACCCAAAGACCATTACAAGTACTCAATAACCTCATCTCTAAAGGACACAAAAGATTTCACCTCCCCCCCCCCCCCACCACCACCACCACCACAACTGATAAAACTGTACCATAATAGTATACTAACTTCAATAGAGGGTTGCGGCTAGGGAGTCTTGTCACACAGACTCAAAAGGGTGGTGTCCGCCATGACAGCGAGAAGAGTACAGAGGAACTTGCTGTTAAGATCTGTGAGGGCTTGTAGGACATCTCCTGGGGTTGACCTATTAGTGATAATGGGGTTCTGTCCTCTGGACACCAAAATTAGGGAGCAAGCAGCATGGTACTGGGCTAAGAAAGGGAACGATATGAATATAGCAAACATTCAGGGAGTTCAGGCTAGGGACAAGGGTGAGATAAGGAAAAGGGGCGAAAGTCTACGGCAGGAATCATGGGAAATGGATGAAACTGGCAGAAGAACCTTCAGAATCTTACCAAATGTAAAAGAAAGGTTAGGCATGAGGTATTTCAAGCCAACCCGGGGTTTAATTCATTTTCTCACTGGTCATGGGCCCTATCTGACATATTCATGCCGGTTTGGGAAGAGGGCTGCGCCTGGGTGTGACTGGGGCGCATCGGAGGGTACTCCCGACCATGTGGTTTACGAGTGCCCCCTTTTCGATGATGTAGCAGTTACATTACGACAACAACTACCAAACAACGATACATACGACTTGCTGAGACACGAAGAGACTTTCGAAACCTTGAACAATTTGACTAACGAGGTATCACGTAAAGTTCTGACAGCATACCTGAGGGATTATCGTGGTTAAAAACAAACTATTGAACGTGTCCTAGTACCATAATCCTGTACCACCTGTGCGTGGACAGGTCGACTCGAAAGTTGGAATCCGCCACGTGCAGAGCTAGGGCGACTGGGGTACATTAACTTCACGAAAATGACAGCACCGGACTTGACGTAGGTTTGTTAGTAGTTAGTAGGATTTAGAAGTAGATACCAAATTAGGAACCTGAGCGACCAGTAATTTTGGCCTGCTTAGTGTCAGGGGCACACTCATCGGGATTAGCTCGATGAGCAGGGCATTGCAGTAGGTTTATAGCCACACTGACACACCTGTAACGCTGCAGGCAGTTAGGATTACTAACAAGTAGGTAGTAGTGTGTATATCTTAACATAAATCGTAAGTTTGCCCATTATTAACCTGTACTGTCTATACTGTCTGTAGTTTACAAGTTAAATGTAATTAGCTGCAAATAACAACATTGTATCACTTATGACCCACCAATTCACTAAGGTGGTGGATTATATTTGTATAATTACAATGTATTGTAAATAAATATTAAAAAAAATGGAATACCAACAAGCAAAACAAAAACTCTACGACTTAATAGACCAACCTTATATTGTCGTCTACGTTTAGCAGTCAGAGACACTGAGACTATCCATGAAGGACTCTGAATTAGACACAAGACCTTGATTCATGTATTGAGATCGTCAAAATTCCGGCAAGATATAACTCGACAAGCAAATTATTTTTTAGCATCATGTACCCAAACCAGTTTTTAGATATTCAACACTGTGAGGAAACGTGACGCACTTGACTAGTTCCCTGATGTCTCCTATGGAGGCGCTCAGACAGTGCAAACTTCTTACTTGACACTTTCCTTCATCGTCAATTTATACTACTATATACTTACATTCTAATTTTATACTATTGTTGCCAAACTGCTCACTTTTAACGCTGGTGAAGTCGGATAACATCCTCGCTTAGCCGTTCTTGCGCACTTGTAAACTTATAAAACGTACCGTATGTTTCCAGATTTTTTAGTTACGTTGTACTTTCACGTATAGAGGTAGATCGCATCTAAGGAATATCCGTGAAACTAACAACATTATTGAAAGAAACCTACGGGTAATTAATACAGCTTTGCATGTCTTAGTATCTTGTCGGACAAATGTTCGTACTTGAACATTACGGTATGGCGGTCTGCTTGTATCCTAAATATCAGATGGAAAATGGTCATGACGAGCTGCGCTTGGTGATGCGGTCTTCCACTGAGATAAGTCTTTGTAATGGGGGCGATATATCAGGCAGTCCAAATTGAATACCGGTCTGGAGCTAAAGCCGCATAGTGCACGCTGGGCCGAACAATAACACGTTGCGAAACTCCCTTCTTCTTTTTACTCGCCGAGCGTGAGTCGGCTGTATATGCCAGGAGACTTTCCCGTTATCGTTTTGTTGTTCCTGTCATGCCTCTTTGCATACAGAGTGTCCTTGTAACTGTTCGCGCTCCTGCGCTAGCGTTTGAGCCTGACAATGCTGAAGCGTATAAAAACTCGCACAGATGGAAGTGATGCACAGTGACAAGTTTGCTTAATAAATTACTATTAGTGCGAGTGGTAGCTTAACGTGCTTAATTCAGTTTCATCTCGTTCCGTATATATAACTGAACGAAGCTTATGAAATGAGGCGTATACTTCTATCATTTGACCAGTTTTTTCTTGCCGGTACTACAGTATCTGCAACCATATATCTTTCTTACGCGTCAAGATGACAGTCTCTCCTTGCCTGCGTTACACGCAATATAACGTCATTAGCTACGTCTGTCCGAATATGTGTTCAGCTGATGACAGTCTGCTGTGTAATGGCGATGATGTATGCACATAATCGTACGGTGCTAAAGATGATACACGAACTCAACGTGACCATTCAGTCATACATGCTTCATCATCAATACCGTAGCGAATACTATAGCGCGGCAACTAAAGGCACAAAAGCGTGACATTTTATTTTATGGATATGCTATTAATTTGTAATTTTACAATGAAATGAATGCTCCTAGCTGCATACAGGCGTTGATGTAAGTCAACATGGACAGATGAAACGTGTGCCCGTTGACATATATCAACGCCTTTATGCTGCTAGGGGCATTCATTTAATTGTAATTTCATTCTAACGAGCTGCATGGTCACCGATTGTATCTGTTCTTTCGGACATGTCAGAAAGAACAGACACCATTTTCATAAATAAATTTGTAATTTTCTTTGTTATTCTGTATGTGTTCCCAATACGAGAGAGAGAAGCAAATGAGATTTTCCGGAGCTAACGTTAATTTTGATGGTGCTCCTTTCAATTTACAGTTATTAATCTTCGCCATCTGTTACATGAGTTCCTTTTATCTATGACGACGCCATGAGCGCATGAATATTACTTCTGGGTAGTTGATGGCAACAGAAAATACTGAAAAACACTATCGTATGATGTTTTCTTGCTGGAACCAAGTCTTTAAGCAGCATCCAACAGACTCACCCAGTTCGAACGTGGTAGCTTTTATGCTGTAGCCGAAACGTCTGCTTCGGGTAGTCAGTGTCCAACACACTGGACCTCGAGCTATGCACCATGTTGGCGAGGGTTTTGTCCTCCGGTCTCACAAATGGATAGTAACGGGTGATAATACAGTTCATGACGTTGACCCTTACCGAGGAATATTTTATGTAATCGGAATGAGAGCCGCTGCGAAAGAGTTCGGGGTTATACGTCGATGTCGTACCCATTCACCCTAGGTAACACGTCATGTTCTGTTCTCTCATATCATCGCTCACGATTCTCTGTCGTATATCTAAAACCAATTACGCTTTTCTACGAGTCATAAAATATTAGTTTTGTAACTTGTTGTTATCTCTCTGTCATTTCAGTACGCTATTGCCTTTCCTTATCGTAAGATATTCTTCGTGAAAACTTTCCTAGTCTGATCGTTCATTCACGAAAAGAAATGATAAATACTACTGGTGGAAGAAAGAGAAGCATCTGTATAAATAACGAGAGATTAGACGGAGAGCCAGTCCTAAGCAAAGAATGGAAAGCTGAATGGTGGAAGGAGTTTAGAAAGTCTATGCAAGGGAGATGAACTTGAAGGCACTATTATGGAAGGGGAAGAAGATATAGATGAAGATGAGATGGAGGTATGAAACTGCGAGAGGAATTTGAAAGAGAACTGATAGACCTAAGTCGAAACAATACCCCTGGAGTGGACGACATACCGTCAGAATTGCTGACAGCCATGACAAATCTAAACCGTCGGGTGTGCAAGATGTATGAGACAGGCAAAGTACCCTCAGACTTCAAGAAGGATGTAATAATTCCACTTTAAAAGAAAGCAGTACTGCCAAGTGTGAATATCATCGAACTATCAGTTTAATAGGTAATGGTTGGAAAATACCAACAGTAATTATTTACAGAAGAATGGAAATAGTAGTAGAAGCAGATCTCATGCAAGATCAGACTGGATTTCGGAAAAATGTAGGAACACGCGTGGAACACTTAAGGAAAGCCAAACCTACGTTTATACCAGACTTAGAGAAAGTTTTTAACAATGTGCACTGGAATACTCTCCTTGAAATTCTGAAGGTAAGAGGGCAGAAGACATGGAGTAGAAGGCTGTTTACAACCTGTTCCAAAACCAGACTCGAGGGGCATGAAAAGGAAGCGTTGGTTGAGAAAGGATTGATACAGATTGCAGCCTATCCCCGATGTTATTCAGTGAGTACATTGAGGAAGTGATATAGGGAACCAGAGAAAAATTTGGAGTAGAAATTAAAGTTTAGGGAGAAGAAATAAAAACTTTAAGTTTTGCCGATAACTGTGTAATTCTGTCAGAAAGAGAGAGCAAAATACTTGGAAGAACAGTTGAATCGAGTGGGCAGTGCCTCGAAAGAAAAATATACACTGACATCTCAGAAGTCATGGGATAGCGATATGCAGATATGCAGATGCGGTAGTGTCACGTACACAGTGTATAAAAAGCCAATGATACGTGGAGCCGTTGGCGCCAGTCGGTTTAGATTTGTCATGGCTGTCAGCAATTCTGACGGTATGTCGTCCACTCCAGGGGTATTGTTTCGACTTAGGTCTACCAGTCCTCTTTCAAATTCCTCTCGCAGTTTCATACCTCCATCTCACCTTCATCGCTTAAGATCTCTGCGATAGACTCTGTATCACGTGGCCGCGGATTTCCTGTTTGGTCGCTTTTCCGCTATTTAAGCGCACATCACTGTGGGGAGAGGGCTGGTTTTGGCAGGTTGGTTGACGCCCCAGTGTGCAGTCTGGTTGTCGGCGGTTACTCTTTGTGCATGCTCTGCCTCTTTCTGTCACGTGGGCAGTGGGGCTACTGACTGAGGCTTGCGTGCCGTCGAGAGTGTATATTGCGTTTGGGGGAGGACGATGGTCTCGTCTGGGCTGCTAAAGGATATGAACTTGTGAAAGTGGCTTTGGGGTGTATCAGCCTGCAAACGCTACAGAATGAAACGGTGGGATATATTCAGGAAAGTCCTGCTGTGCATGTGTATCTTGAAGTTCGTGCTGTTTCCAGTAAACAGCTCTCCCAGTATGAGATTTTCACTCTGCAGCGGAGTGTGCGCTGATATGAAACTTCCTGGCAGCTTAAAACTGTATGCCGGACCGAGACTCGAACTCGGGACCTTTGCCTTTCACAGGCAAGTGCTCTGCCAACTGAGCTACCCAAGCACGACTCACGCCCCGTCCTCACAGCTGCACTTGGTAGAACACTTGCCCGCGAAAAGCAAAGGTCCCGAGTTCGAGTCTCGGTCCGGCACACAGTTTTAATCTGCCAGTAAGTTTCCTATCAGCGCACACTACGCTACAGAGTGAAAATCTCATTCTGGAAATATCCCCCAGGCTGTGGCTAACCCATGTCTCCGCAATATCCTATCTTTCAGGACTGCTAGTTCTGCAGGGTTCGCAGGAGAGCTTCTGTAAAGCTTGGAAGGTAGGAGACGAGATACTGGCAGAAGTGAAGCTGTGAGAACGGGGCGTGACTCGTGTTTGGGTAGCTCAGTTGATAGAGCACTTGCCTGCGAAAGGCAAAGATCCAGAGTTCGAGTCTCGATCCAGGCACACAGTTTTAATCTGCCAGGAGGTTTCAGCTCTCCCAGTGTTTGGATGGCCAGGTTATCTGTTTCGTATTGACAACTGGCCCAAAACTTATTGAATAGTGGTTTGGCTGGTTTGGAGGCACTTGAGATACTAGAAATTAATGTGTAACCAAGTGAGTGACTGTGCACTCCGAAATACCTACAGGTTTGATTTACTGGCAATTCTTTCTGCCTTTTGCTATTAACTGTAATCCACCTATAGTGGCTTTCTTTGTAAAATTAAGAGACTGATGACATTGTTGTTCTCTTGTAAATACTATTTAGAATGATAAGTTAGAGTATGTGTTCTGGTTTCTAAACAATCTGCAGTGTTCTCACTGTGAATTTTAATGTATCGGGGTTCCTGTGCAAAGGGAGGGTGATCTGTTATTGTAGACAGTGACTGAAAGAGATTTAATTTGGCTGCAAAGCGTAATTGTAATCCTGTTTTGAAATTTTCCCAATGTTTTAAGGATTGTGTTACTCTGGATATTGCCCAGTTGCTGTGTGGTGTGATGTTGCTGTTTAAGTGGTATAATCAGCGGTGCACGTCGTCCGTTGTAACTGGTCGTGTAACTGGGGGACGACGCCTTAGCGGCGGCCTGTTTGAAATGTACCCGATAGTGCGGTCGCTGTGTTTACCAGTAGACTCCAGTTCTTCGCGAATTTAAACTGAGTATTTTATTATTTGTTCGTAGTGAGGCTGAGGCGTCCGTCTTTCCATCTCCACCGTTCCTTTAAGCTTTCATCCAGGCTCGATTTGAGTTGTAGTTTTCGCTCACCTCTGATGTGCCATTACTTGTTACTGAAATTTCGTAATACCTGAAAGACGCGTTTCATTGTACTGGGCTCTTAATGTCTTATGCTGAAAGAGAAATTGTGAGTTTTTCCTGATGTTATATCTTTAAAGTGCTTACTGCTCCTTTGGAAGTTTTTCTTAGTAAAACATTTATTGTTTGTATGGTTCTTGAGATTTATGTAAAGAAGGCTTTAAATTATTTATTGCTTGATGTGAGCTTAGACGCCAGTAGGCATTTTGTCTCTTTAGCAATGCTTACAATTCTAGGACAGTTTTGTATATTGTTCAGGGGTAACAGCAGTTTGCTGTTGTCATGCAATTGCTAAATAAAATCTGTTGGAAATTAGAAGCCAGAGTTTGTGTTTGATGGGTAATTATTGCTTTGTCTTTATTGAGTTGAAGTTTTCTTGAGCGTGTGCCCCACGTTTCAGGCAGGGCATCGGCGGAGTTGTCATTTTTATTCAGGTGATTTAAGTGGAAAGTTTTCTGACGAGATTTTAACTACACGACAGGAATTAACTGTCTGTCAACACGGAACGGTAGTTGGAGCTAGATTCATGGGATATTCCATTTCGGAAATCGTTATCGAATTCAGTGTTCCGAGATCCACAGATTCAAGAGCGTGCCGAGAACACCAAACTTCAGACATTACTTCTCACCACGGACAACGCTGTGGTGCGTACGACGAATGCGTTCGTTGGGACAGTGCAGTGAAATTTAGTGTTAATGGGCTGACCGCGACCTGATCAGATGAGTCCAGATTTTAGTTGGTAAGAGCTGATAATAGGGTTCGAGTGTGGTGCAGACCCCACGACGCCACGGATCCCAGTTGTCAACAGGGCACTGTGCGAGCTGGTGGTGGTTCCACAATGGTGTCTGCTTTCTTTAGATATTTTGGACTGGGTCGTCTGGATGTTCGGCTGCTTGGAGAGCATTTGCAGTCATTCATGGGACATTTCTGTCCTTAAGATGCTCAGTAATTCAGTATTCTTAGGTTCACAGTGCCTAGGGTGTGCCAAGAACACCGAATTTCCGGTATTACCTCTCACAACGGACAACGCAGTGGCCGACGGCCTTCACTTGGCGAACTAGAGCAGCAGCTTTTGCGGAGAGTTGTCAGTGCTAACAGACATGGACCTCACAAATTTATGTGGAACGTACAAAGAAAGTTTTCGTTGAGAGAGTATGGCAAAATTTGGGTTTATTTGGCTATTGCATCAAAAGAACGACGAGAGTGCCTTTGCTAACAACAGGACATCGTCTGCAGCGTCTCTCCTGGACTAGTGACCACATAGGTATGATCCTAGATGACTGGAAAACCGTAGCCTAATCAGGTGAGTCCCTATTTCAGTTGGCAAGAGCTGCTGGAAGGGCTCGAATGCAGCGCAGAACCCACGAAGCGATGGACCCATGTTATTAACGAGGCACTGTGCAAGCTAATGGTGGCTTCATAACAGTATGGACTGGGTCCTCTGCTCCAATTGTACTGATTAATTACTAGATTAAGAAATCCACTGCCTTATCTACCCTTATTAATATTTGAGTTTGTTCTAGGATATTTTCTGAGTATTTTGATAAAAGGAACGCTTGGTCTCCAGTGGCTGGTTAAAGAATAATGGTGTAATTATTGTTTATTTAGCTTGTCACCACATTTACCATTGTTTATGGGAGGATATCTTTCACAACAATGATAAAGTCTGTAACGACGACACAAAACACAGAGTAATCCAGCAACCCTCAAACAGATGTAAAAGTAGTGCAATAGGGTTTCCATCGATGGGAGAACATCTCAGTATAGCTTCCTTGCACAATTCTCTCACTGTATTCAGTGAACCCACGGTTCGCGTCGCTGCCCCCGTCGGAGGCTCGAGTACTCCCTCAGGCGTGGGTGTGTATGTTGTCCTTAGCGTAAGTTAGATTAAGTACTGTGTAAGCCTAGGGACCGATGACCTTAGCAGTTTAGTCCCATAGGAACTTACCACAAATTTCCAAATTTGCATAAGATTCATTTTGTCAATTACTCCATCAGTAAATCTACCTGAACTGCTGTATACCACTTTTATTCACCAGCTAACTCAGCCGGGAAGAAAACTAGGGACAGAACCGAGCAGTATGGAATGTAATCTTCAGGTAGAAGAATGAAGTGAGCTTTACTGTTATCAACAGGTACCAACCGCTGCGGTCGCAGGTTCGAATCCTGCCACGGGCATGGATGTGTGTGATGTCCTTAGGTTATTTAGGTTTAATTAGTTCTAAGTTCTAGGCGACTGATGACCTCAGAAGTTAAGTCGCATAGTGCTCAGAGCCATTTGAATCATTTTGAACAGGTACCATGTTTACGTTTCAGTTTTTCCCAAACCTTCAAATAACCTATTTCTTTAACGTAATACACTCCTGGAAATGGAAAAAAGAACACATTGACACCGGTGTGTCAGACCCACCATACTTGCTCCGGACACTGCGAGAGGGCTGTACAAGCAATGATCACACCCACGGCACAGCGGACACACCAGGAACCGCGGTGTTGGCCGTCGAATGGCGCTAGCTGCGCAGCATTTGTGCACCGCCGCCGTCAGTGTCAGCCAGTTTGCCGTGGCATACGGAGCTCCATCGCAGTCTTTAACACTGGTGGCATGCCGCGACAGCGTGGACGTGAACCGTATGTGCAGTTGACGGACTTTGAGCGAGGGCGTATAGTGGGCATGCGGGAGGCCGGGTGGACGTACCGCCGAATTGCTCAACACGTGGGGCGTGAGGTCTCCACAGTTCATCGATGTTGTCGCCAGTGGTCGGTGGAAGGTGCACGTGCCCGTCGACCTGGGACCGGACCGCAGCGACGCACGGATGCACGCCAAGACCGTAGGATCCTACGCAGTGCCGTAGGGGACCGCACCCCCATTTCCCAGCAAATTAGGGACACTGGTGCTCCTGGGGTATCGGCGAGGACCATTCGCAACCGTCTCCATGAAGCTGGGCTACGGTCCCGCACACCGTTAGGCCGTCTTCCGCTCACGCCCCAACATCGTGCAGCCCGCCTCCAGTGGTGTCGCGACAGGCCTGAATGGAGGGACGAATGGAGACGTGTCGTCTTCAGCGATGAGAGTCGCTTCTGCCTTGGTGCCAATGATGGTCGTATGCGTGTTTGGCATCGTGCAGGTGAGCGCCACAATCAGGACTGCATACGACCGAGGCACACAGGGCCAACACCCGGAATCAGGCGTGGGGAGCGATCTCCTACACTGGCCGTACACCACTGGTGATCGTCGAGGGGACACTGAATAGTGCACGGTACATCCAAACCGTCATCGAACCCATCGTTCTACCATTCCTAGACCGGCAAGGGAACTTGCTGTTCCAACATGACAGTGCACGTCCGCATGTATCCCGTGCCACCCAACGTGCTCTAGAAGGTGTAAGTCAACTACCCTGGCCAGCAAGATCTCCGGATCTGTCCCCCATTGAGCATGTTTGGGACTGGATGAAGCGTCGTCTCACGCGGTCTGCACGTCCAGCACGAACGCTGGTCCAACTGAGGCGCCAGGTGGAAATGGCATGGCAAGCAGTTCCACAGGACTACATCCAGCATCTCTACGATTGTCTCCATGGGAGAATAGCAGCCTGCATTGCTGCGAAAGGTGGATATACACTGTACTAGTGCCGACATTGTGCATGCTCTGTTGCCTGTGTCTATGTGCCTGTGGTTCTGTCAGTGTGATCATGTGATGTATCTGACCCCAGGAATGTGTCAATAAAGTTTCCCCTTCCTGGGACAATGAATTCACTGTGTTCTTATTTCATTTTCCAGGAGTGTATAAACATCTCAATAGCCAGTTTAGTTAATTTTTCAACGCTGCACGAAAACTGCAGACAACATTCACTACTGCCAATTATTGCACTGCTAAATACTCTCTCTGCTCCTTTCCTTTTATTACAGCCACGGAGACCTGCTATTTTCTGCAGCTTTGGGAGTTTTCTTTAGCAACTTTGCTTCAGGGAAGTTAACTTAGGACTGGTATGTCATACAATTGCCGCTGCTAAAAATTTTGTACATGTGTAGGATAGGGAAACAGCAGCCTCCCGTGTCTGTGCAGCGGAAGCTTAGGAGAAGGCGAACTTCATTCCATAACAACTGCATTGTGCTAGATGCTAAAGAGAATCCCTCTGGTGAGATAATATCTGAAGTCATATGAAAAACACGGAGCCTCAGAATGTGTGACCAGACGCTGGATGCTGCCATGCAGTGAAACAATGTTTGTTAAAATCTGAGTGACTGGATCTGTGTCTAGCTCAACAATTTTTAGGTAAAAGTCCCATTTTCCTGAGGGTGCCTACGTGCAAGGCTTTTGATTGACTGGGTAGGAAATCTGTCATGAAGTTGGAGAGATTTTCTGCCTTCCTTCCTGTGGCATACCATTATTGGTTAACCATGACAAAACTCATGAGAGTAGGACTCTGTTAAACTTTTTTATAAAACTGTTATTGATTAGAACTCGCAAGGTCAGCTGCAATAGGATAGCGAAATTCTGACCCTGGGAGAAACATCTATGTCTCGTAGAGCGAAGTAAGAACACACTTTCTGCAGGGACACTGAAGAGTACACTTGCTTCAGGGATGCCGTAGAGAAGGCCTTTTACTTTAGGCAGCGACCCAACCACCCACCCACCCACACACACACACACACACACACACACACACACTTCCTTCAGCGATACCGTGGAGTACGCCCTTTACTTTAGGCAGCCACACCCACCCACACACACACACACACACACACACACACACACACACACAAAGAGAGAGTGATGCAGAGAGAGGCAGAGAGAGAGAGAGAGAGAAAGAGAGAGAGAGAGAGAGAGAGGTGTCCCCGACTTCGAGCAAAGCTCAGAGGTCGAGCTTCTACTGCAGCTGTCTTCCACATTCATACCATGAGTAGTAAGCACGTGCCATCGATGCAACCGACATGCCATGGAGATGAAGAGCTAGTTAGTGTTTCATTTCACAGATTTAAAATTCGCAAGCATCATGCGCCTTGGCGAAAGTAAAGATTTGCAGTTTGCTTTTCCGGTGATGTTTCTTCAAATCAGTAGCCGTTTCTGTAGTCACTGACCTTATCCGAGATACATTTTCATATTATATTTTCATGTTACTATCCACATTTGCCGAGGATGTAGTTGGTATTTGCTATTTCTTGTCTTCGTATTAAACGACATATACAGGGTGAAAAGTATTTAAACCGACATACTCTGGGAGGCTGTAGGGGACATCAAAACAAATATTTTTCCCTAATGTCATTTTTTCCTATGAGGAATATTTAAACCCGTGGAGGCCGTATTACGATCTTCAGTTGTAGGCAACTGATGTCCACCAGTCCAGTAGGGCATTGTCTCTGTTTACTAATGGAGCGATACACCTGGAGTGAGTACACTGACATGCTTGGTGCGTACTATGTGGCGCACCATAACGGACGAGCTGCACAGCGGGTTTATCAACAACAGTATCCTAATCGCCGTATCCCGCATCATGCGACCTTTGCTGCTGTGTACCAACATCTGCGTGGGACCGGGTCATTTAGCAATTTACCTGGACAGGGACGCCGTCGCACGGTAAGAACGTTGCAATTTGAGGAAGCTGTCTTGCAGCATGTGGAGCGGGATCGCTCAATCAGCACTCGTGCAATTGCACGTAACATGGGGACGAATCAGACGAATGTAAGAACAGTCCTTCGGAAAGCAATTGTTACGTCCATTTCACTTACAGCGTGTCCACTAACTGGAACCAGTTGATTATCCACCCAGAGAACAGTTTTCGCAGTGGCACCTGGGACATTGTGAAATGCATCCTACATTTCCATCCTCTGTGTTGTTTACCGATGAAGCAACGTTCGGGGGTGATGGAGTCTTCAACATTCACAGTTCGCATGTTTGGAGAGAGGATAACCCACATGCCACAGTTACTAGCGCTCATCAAGTGTGGTTCTTCGTTAATGTGTGGGTCGGTGTTGTTGCGGACTGTTTAACTGGGCCGTATCTGCTACCTAGGCCATTGAATGGCAGGAACTGTTACAATTTTCTCCCCAGAGCATTGCCAGAATTGCTGGAAAACGTCCCGCTCCCTACAAGACAACGCATGTGGTTCGAACATGACGGGGCGCCGGCACATTCCAATCATCGTGTGCGTCGGTTCCTGGACCGACGGCTCCCAGAAACACGGATTGGCTGAGGTGGTCCTGTACCATGGCCTGCGCGATCCCCAGATATGTACCCTCTGGACTTTTTTGTTGATTTCATTAATTTGTCGCCAGAGAAATCTTTCTCTACCGGTTTAAATAGTCCTCATAGGAAAAAATGACATTAGGGAATAATATTTGTTCTGATGTCCCCTACAATCTCCCAGAGTTTGTCGGTTTAAATACTTTTCACCTGTGTACTTGATTCAGTGAGTAAATCATTCTGTTTGATGTCTTACAGCAATAAACCAAATTCTTATAGTGACTCCCAGTTTTCTTTCGTAACTTTATGATGTGGTAATCACATTTTCATGCTGAATTGGGCCACGTCCTGTTATTTTCATTGAATATGACTTTACCCATTATACGATATTGTTTCTCCGAAATTTACATGATCTAATGGGGAGTTTCCGTTACCTGTAGGTCACTGGGGAATAGCCGTGTAGTATCTTAGGGGTATGCTACAAAGCTCAACTGACACTTTACATTTGAATGAAGGAGCAAGTGTTTCCAAACAATATATGCTGTGACATCTTGGATATTCGGGAATCCAGCCTGATGTTCGCGTCGTTCTCGCACGATATATCAACAGCGTGCCTCGCTGTCTTCTTCAGGTGCTACCTGAGACTGGTCCTAGGGTCGATGGAGTCCAGTATTTACGCCTGGGAGGAGCTGGGCATTCCCTAATCGGTCCGCGCCGAGTCGAGTGTTCTATCTGTGGTCCGCGCCCGCCAGACTCGGCTTCAACGGACCCCTCCAGTCACGAATCTTCCGACTGCCGTCGGCGCCCGTTTTGGTCGTCCTCAACGGTTGTGGTTGTCATCTGAAGTGTGTCAGACCCCATCTGAGATCTTGGGTACACTATGTCATGACTGTTACTATGATTTCCACTTCTGTTTCGTGCTGGGCGCTCCCAAATCGGTCCGCGCCGCGTCGTGTGTTCCGTCTGAGGCCCGCGCCCGCCAGACGCGGCTACATTGTCCCTCACTGGTCGCCAGTGTTCCCTCCGCCGTCCGCGCCCGGGCTGGCCGCCTTCTGAAGTCGAGTTCATGATATGGGGTGTGTCAGATCTGGTCTCTAATGTCTCACGGCTGTTCTCTCGGTCTCCACTTCTATTTCTTGTAGAATCCCGGAGTGTCCTGCGTTGAGTTTTCACAAGTTCAAGCGCTGGATTCCAGGCAGTGCTGATTTGATCCCGAGTCACGGCTGATTAGATTGTCTGTGACCTTAATCTCAATGGCTCCTTTAATGACACTGTCCCAAAATCTTGAGGTCTGTGTCACAATCTTAGTGTCATTGAAATCCATTGAATGACCAAGTTCCAGACAATGCTCTGCTATGGATGATTTAGTTGCCTGCCTGAGTCTGGTATGTCTCTGGTGTTCTTTACACCTGATGTCCACAGTTATGGTGGTCTGGCCAATGTATGACATCCCACACTGGCATAGTATGTTGTAAATACCTGGCTTGCATAATCCCAGGCCATCTTTTACATCCCCCAGCATAGCCCCAATTTTGGTGGGTGGGCAAAATATGCTCTTGATGTCATACTTCTGGAGAATCCTGTTGCTCTTGGCAGAGATAGGCCTGACGTATGGCAGGTATGCCATCTTCTTTGCCTCTTCTGGTTCTTCTTCTGGATCCTTTGGCCAGTTGGCAGGTTGAAGTGCCTTCTGGATATCTCTAGAGGAGTACCCATTCCTGCTGAACACTGATTGTAAGTGTTGTATTTCTGTGGCAAGACTATCAGGATCTGACAGATTTTGTGCTCTGTGGACCAGTATTTTGAGCACTCCGTTCTTCTGTGCCGGATGGTGGCAACTGCTGGCTTGTAGGTTTAAGTCGGTGTGCGATGGTTTGCGGTACACACTGTGTCCAAATGAGCCATCTGCCTTTCTCTTCACCAGAACATCCAAGAACGGAAGTAGTCCATCCTTCTCCATTTCCATTGTGAACTGAATGTTCGGATGGCAAGAGTTCAGATGTAGCAGGAACTCATCTAACTTCTCTCTACCATGGGGACAGATGACAAACGTATCATCCACATACCTAAAAAAGCACTTGGGTTGATATGTGGCTGAAGAGTGCCTCTTCTTCAAACCTTTCCATAAATAGGTTGGCCACCACTGGTGATAGAGGGCTGCCTATCGCCACCCCTTCTGTTTGTTCGTAAAATTGACCCCCATTTAGGAAATACGTCGAGGTCAGTACATGCCTGAATAGGTCAAGGAGAGCCCCATCGAACTTCTCTCCAATAAGCTCAAGTGACTCCTTCAGTGCCACACATGTGAAGAGAGACACCACATCGAAACTAATCATGATGTCTTTGTCTGTGATGTGTTGCTGGCCCAGTCGTTGCAGGAAATCCTCTGAGTTCCTGATGTGATGTGCACATTTACCCACATGTGGTGTCAACATCATCTTCAGGTGTTTTGCAGTAGGGTAAGTTGCTGCACCAATATTGCTGACAATAGGTCGCAGTGGAACCCCATCCTTGTGAACCTTGGGGAGTCCATAAAGTCCAGGTGGTGCTGGCGCTTTCGGACGCAGCTTCCTGATGACTTGTTCAGGCAGGCCCGTCTCCTTCAACACAGCCCTGGTCTTTTTGGCCACTTTCTCTGTAGGGTTACTTGCTATTGACCTGTATGTAGGATCCTCCAGAAGTTGTTGGACCTTTCTGTCGTATTCTGTTTTCTTTAGGATGACTGTGGCGTTCCCCTTGTCTGTGGGCAACACCATAATGCCGTCATCCTCCCGGAGTCGCTTCAGTGGCACCCTTTCATCACCTGAAATGTTGGATTTGGGTGGCTTGGTCTTGGGGAGAGCCCTGCAGGTCTTTCTTCGGATCTCTACGGCCACACTAGAAGGTAGCCCGTTGGCCACTTGCTCAACTGCACTGACGAAGGCTGTGACAGGCACGTTTCTAGGGGGCACTGTGAAATTGAGGCCCTTGCTAAGTACTTTTAAGGTGGTCTCATCGAGCTGCTTGTTACTCAGATTGACCACCGTGTGTGTATCCCCTGTCTGTTGCACTTTGTTGTTGAGGCGCTCAAACTTGGCTAGTTGGCGTGCCATTGACTTCTAGCTGGTGCATTCTGCTAGAGACCAGGAGGCACCGTCAACCTGGTCCCAGTCTTGAGTGGTCAAGGAAGCTGCTATAGTTAGGTGAAGTTACAGCAACTCCCTGGACGTCACATCCAGTCGGTGGCACAGGGCGCGCGCTCTCTCTCTCTCTAACCAGAGTAAGACTAGCTCGGTGTTTGATTCTGTTTGCCACTCTCGAGTTGACGTGATGCTTGATCCTGGCGAAAACTGGAACTACCTTCCCCTCTCGGCATCTCAGCAGGAAACTGAGCGAACATAGCATCCTCCCTTTACTTTGTCGAAGCTTGTCCAGCTTCTTGACGTTACGGTACACATCCTCCCCGTAGAGCCTTCTGATGTAATTCTTCATGCTTTCCCGGCGATCTGTTGACATCTTGGATATTCGGGAATCCAGCCGGATGTTCGCGTCGTTCTCGAAGATATTTCAACAGCGTGCCTCGCTGTCTTCTGCAGGTGCTACCTGAGACTGGTCTTGGGTCGATCGAGTCCAGTATTTATGCCTGGGAGGAGCTGGGCGTTCCCTAATCGATCCGCGCCGAGTCGAGTGTTCCATCTGTGGTCCGCGACCGCCAGACTCGGTTTCAACGGACCCCTGCAGTCGCGGATGTTGCGACTGAATCGGAGCCCGTTGAAGGAGATGGGCCTGCCTGAACAAGTCTTCAAGAAGCTGCATCCCAAAGCGCCAGCACCACCTAGACTTTATGGACTCCCCAAGGTCCACAAGGATGGGGTTCCACTGCGACCTATTGTCAGCAATATTGGTGCAGCAACTTACCCTACTGCAAAATACCTGAAGATGATGTTGACACCAAATGTGGGTAAATGTGCACATCACATCCGAAACTCAGAGGATTTCCCGCAACGACTTGGCCAGCAACACATCACAGACACAACATCATGGTTAGTTTCGATGTGGTGTCTCTCTTCACATGTGTACCACTGAAGGACCCACTTGAGCTTATTGGAGAGAATTCGATGGGGCTCTCCTTGACCTATTCAGGCATGTACTGACCTCGACGTACTTCCTATATGGGGGTCAATTTTATGAACAAACAGAAGGGGTGGCGATGGGCAGCTCTCTACCACCAGTGGTGGCCAAACTATTTATGGAAAGGTTTGAAGAGGAGGCACTCTACATCCACATATCAACCCAAGTGCTTTTTTAGGTATGTGGATGATACGTTTGTCATCTGTCCCCATGGTAGAGAGTAGTTAGATGAGTTCCTGCTACATCTGAACTCTTGCCATCCGAACACTCAGTTCACAATGGAAATGGAGAAGGAAGGACTACTTCTGTGCCGGCCAGAGTAGCCGTGCGGTTCTGGGCACTACAGTCTGGAACCGAGCGACCGCAACGGTCGCAGGTTAGAATCCTGCCTCGGGCATGGATGTGTGTGATGTCCTTAGGTTAGTTAGGTTTAATTAGTTCTAAGTTCTAGGCGACGATGACCTCAGAAGTTAAGTCGCATAGTGCTCAGAGCCAATTTTTGACTACTTCTGTTCTTGGATGGTCGGGTGAAGAGAAAGGCAGATGGCTCATTTGGACACAGTGTGTACTGCAAACCAACGCACACTGACTTATACGTGCAAGCCAGCAGTTGCCACCATACGGCACAGGACGGAGTGCTCAAAACACTGGTCCACAGAGCACAAACTCTTTCAGATCCTGATAGTCTTGCCACGGATATAGAACACTTACAATCAGTGTTCAGCAGGAATAGGTACTTCTCTAGAGATATCCAGAAGGCACTTCAACCTGCCAACTGGCCAAAGGATCCAGAAGAAGAACCAAAAGAGGCAACGTAGATGGCATACCTGCCATACATCGGACCTATCTCTGCTAAGTCAGCAGAATTTTCCAGAAATAGGACATAAAGAGCATATTTTGCCCACCCACCAAAATTGAGGCTATGCTGGGGAATGTAAAAGGTGACCGGGGGCTACGCAAGCCAGGTATTTACAACATACCATGCCAGTGTGGGATGTCATGCATTGGCCAGACCACCATAACTGTGGACATCAGGTGTAAAGAACACCAGAGACATACCAGACTCAGGCAGGCAACTAAACCATCCATAGCAGAGCATTGTCTGGAACTTGGTCATTCAATGGATTTCAATGACACTAAGATAGTGACACAGTCCTCAAGATTTTGGGACAGTGTCATTAAAGAAGCCATTGAGATTAATGTCACAGACAATCTAATTAACCGTGACTCAGGATACCAAATCAGCACTGCCTGAAATCCAGCGCTTGAGCTTGTGAAAACTCAATGCAGGACACTCCGGGATTCTACAAGAAATAGAAGTGGAGAGCGAATGAACAGCCGTGACACAAGGTGTCGGACATTAGAGACCAGATCTGACACACCCCATATCATGAACTCGACTTCAGAAAGCGGCCAGGCCGGGCGCGGACGGCGGAGGGACCACCGGCGACCGTAGAGGGACAATGTAGCCGCGTATTGCGGGCTGTCACTGTCACTGTCACTTATCCATACGAGTCTGCCCTGACTCACGATGGGAGCAGGCTAAGCATATACTGCTATTCCTGCATAATCCTATATTTGTGGAGTGTCTTCCTCACGGTCCGAATTGGTCTGAGGTGTTTTCTGGAGGGGGGGGGGGGGGAGTTGTCCTTTCTCTGTCGCGAGATATTATTCTCGTAACAGGTCAGGCCAACGCGTGGATGGCTTGAGGTGAATAGGGTGGCCCAAGTCCGTAATGAGCCTATTGTCGGACCGTACGGCCCGTCCGTTGAAGACCCGCGCCGATTGTTTAAATCGGTCGTGGAAGAAGGGGATGCCGGTTTGCCAGTGTAGCCGAGCAGTCGAATAGAGCCTCGGTAGGCGCAGAGCGAGCTTGAGCGCCCTGTTCTGCACCTTCAGCAGTTTGTTGATGTGTGTGTCGGCCGCGTTGATCCACACCACGGCCGCATATTCCAGCACTGGACCAACCAGCGCCAGGTACAGCGTGATGCACTGGTGGGGAGGCAGGGCAGACGACGGGTTGAGCAGAGGGTACAGAACGCATAGGCGCCCGATAGCTCTGCCCCTGACGTCCTCTATGTGGGATTCCCACGTCAGCTTCTGACCGAGAATGACTCCCAGGTAGCGGCCAGTCTTGCTCCATCGGACGGGGCTTCCCATGACGGTGACTGACGGAAGATCTGGTGGCAGTGGTCTTCGCGTGAACACCACTGCCTGGCTTTTCGCTGCCTTCTGCTTCAGGTGTTACTTTGTCGATCACGCACCAAGGGCCTCACATCCACGCTGGAGCAGACGGCGCATCTCGACTGCCTTCATACTCCGCACGAATAGCACCGTGTCGTTGGCGTAGAGTGCCAACTTCACCGGCGCCACGCGTGGAGCGTCGGCAGTGAATAAGGAGTAGAGCAGGGGGCCGAGAACGGCCCCTGCGGCACTCCAGCACGGATGGGTCGGTGCGTGGACGTCTCCTCGTCCAGGCGGACGTTGGAAATCCTGTCGGCCAGATACGATCGGAGTAGGACTCCGTGCGATGTCGGGACCCCGTGCACAAACAGTTTGTACACGAGCGTCGTGCCACATAGAGTCGAATGCCCTGGAGACGTCGAGGAACACCGCCCCAAGGTATTCCCGAGTCTCCAGGGCGCACATGGCCTCTTCCACCAGCCGCATCAGCTGATGGACCATGGAGTGACCCCTCCAGAAGCCGAACTGCTCGTCCAGTATCACTCCTTCTGCTGTCACGTGGTGAAGCAGGCTCGAACACTTTGGAGAGAGCTGGTAGTAGACTGATGGGTCTGCAATTGGCGGCGTCACGCGGGTCCTTGTTCGGTTTGGGGATGGCCACCACCTCTGCATGTTTCCACACAGAGGGATAGATGCCCGAGCGAAGGAACTGGTTGAAGATACCCACCAGCAGCAGATGGGCCCCTGCTCGAAGGTTCTTCAGCAGGTGGTTGGTGACCCCATCAGCGCATCCGACCTTCCTAGTATTGAGTGCCTTCAGCTGTGCAGCCACCTCTGCCTCGGAGATGGCTTCGATTATGTCCCTGTCGTCCCTTGCCTCCAGGAACACCGGGAGTTGCTCGGCTACCCGCTGGATGTGGTCTTCATCCAGATTGTCGTCCACCGGGGTGAATGACTATTTGAATTGGTCTGCCAGGACACCTGCTTTTCCGTCTGGTCTGCAGACGATGTCTTTCCCAACCAGTATTGGTGGTATGCGCTGTCGTCGGCGCAGGAACGACTTCACCGTGCGCCAGGTGCTGCCGTCCTCTGGGTTGAGGGAGGATACGAAGGCCGACCACACGCTGTTCCTGTTGCCCTCAGCCGCTGCTTTGATGTCTCTCCGTATGCGGTTGAGGCGTCGCTTCGTCGCAGGTTGGCAGGTGGATTGCCACTCCCGGAACAGCCTGTTCTTCTCCCTGATTGCTTCCCGTATCGGAGGCAGTAGGTTGCGGGAGAGGTCCATGGGCCCCTGTGGCTAAGGGGGGGGGGGGGGGGGCGGGTGGCTGCGTCGGCTGTGTTCTGTAGCTGGCGGGAGAGGAACCGCAGAGCGGCGTCCGCGCCCACTGCGTCTGGATCGGGTGTGTCCGCGATCGATTCCAGGACTGTCATCTCGATTCGTTCACAGTCCATGCGCTGGTACGTCTGTCGGCTTGGTGACAGCGTGGCCCCGGCGACATCTATGGCGAAGACCACCGGCAGGTGGTCTGACGACAGTGCACACAGTGTGGAGGCGGTTGTGTGGTGCCCGATGCCTTTTATGACTGCGACATCGAGAACGTCTGGCCATCCCCTGGCTGGGTAGATTGTGGGCTCCTGTGGGCCCAGGATCAGGGCGTCGTTCCTCGCACCAGCGAGGGAAAGTTGGTGGCCACTGACATTTGTGAGGTGGGAGTTCCATTCCGGGTGCTTCGCATTGAAGTCACCCGCAATCAACACCCTCCCCCCAACTGTTAGCAGCTCGTCGACGTCCACCTCCTGGATTTGTCCGCGTGGTGGCCTGTATACTGCCACAAACGTGATCTGCCCGGCTGTCGTGGTGACCGTCACACCAGTGGCTTCCAGGGTTGCCAGGTCCGGGAGTTGCACCTGGTGGTGCCTGAGTGATGCAGTTACATAAATGGCGGTGCCACCGCCGACTGTTGGCCTGTCATTGCAGTAGCAAACATAGTTTGCTACACGCACGTGGACCCTAGGTTTAAGGTAAGTTTCGCCGACCAGGCAGAAGTCAATGGCCTCATCCTGCATGAACTGGCGAAACTCACCTTGTTGGGGGAACAGGCTGTTTGCGTTGAAGCCGCAAACGGTCAGTCCTTGGATGAGTGGATTATCCATTGTGCAGCTTCATGGTGAAGGTAGCAGCCTGGAGGGCCTCCGTGACTGCCGTGACTAGCACGGGCAGCTGTTGGAGCAGGGCAGAGAGGGAGCCCAGAAGGGCTCCCAGGTCTGCGGCTCCTGGTCCTGTTGATGGTGCGGGTGCTGCCACAGCAGCTGGCACGGGGGCGGTCGGGCGCGGCGTCGCCGTCGCGTCCGTTCGCTGGACCGCGCGCCCAGCAGCCTGCGGCGCGGGAGTGTTGAGTGGACGGGCAGTGCGTCGCGACCTTGTGATGGTCGGCCTGGGAGTCAGCCTGTTGGGCTGACGAGCCAGGTGTGGTGCATGGTGCGGTCTCGTTCGAGTCCCGTTGCGGAAGTGGCGGGAAGGCCACTTGTCGTCACGTGGTGGCGTCAGCGGACTCCCCCTTGGTGGCGGAGGCGTAGCTGGTGTCAGGTTGCACCTTTCTGCCAGGTGCTGTTGATCGTCCGTTCTGCCGCGGGCGGCGTCGGAATGCAGCGCAGCCTCTGTAGCTCGCCACATGTGGCTTGCTACAGTTGCTGCACTTTGGCGCCTCCTCTCTCTTCTTCGTGCAGTCCCGACTCTGGTGGGAGTCGACGCACTTGACACAGCGGGCCGGCATGGAGCAGTAGCGCGCCACGTGGTCAAGGCCCTGGCAGGAGAAGCACTGGGCGCGCCTCCCCTTGGCCTTGAGTGGCTCCACTTCCACCCCAATCCGGGCCACCACCTGCAGCTCGAAGATTTTTCGGTTTTCGAAGGTATCCGGGAGGACAACTAGGAAAAGAGGCATATCTCACGTCCTGGGCGATTTCATGATGGTCACGGAGCTGGCCATGTAGCCCAGCCTCACCAGTTCGTCTTTGAGGTGTGAGGGCTCCTTTTTCAGCGGGAGGCGGCGGAAGACCACCTTCAGCTGCTTCACGGGCTCCGCATTATGTGTAAAGCAGTGTAGGTTGTCGGTCTCAATGATTTTCATGGCTGCTCGGTAGTCATCCATGGTGGCGGTCGAAACCCGGTATAGGTCTCGCCCGACACATTTGACCTTGCCAGCGGACGCAACTGTCCGAAATTTATCAATGAAGGACTTGTAAGTGTCCGTCCATGAGACAGTTATCGGTGGTGGAGCGGGTGCCCGCCTCTTGGGTGGCTCAGTGGCCTCTGGCTCGTCGACGTCGATGAATGATTTCGTCATCGGGAGCGGCTGCACTGTTTGGAGCCGTTTGGCCCGAGCAGTGTGCCGCCGCTTCGGGACGGTCACCAAGGTTGGCCTCTACGATAGTGTCATCACGTGGCAGGACGGTGACGTCTTCTCTCGTCACGCCTGGCGGTACAGTTTCCGGTATATCTGTGGCCTCTTCACTGGAAGAGACCCGAGTGGCAGCCAGCAGTGCACCAGTTTCTTCTCCAACTGGGACTGGTGGCGCAACACTCATCAGGGCCGCCGCTGGCAGAACAGTGCTGTCTGCATTCAACACGCCTGTCAGGGCTCCAAACGGTACTCAGTCCTCTTCATCGACCACACAACTGAGTGATTTTAGGTACTGGTGGAACTAGTGTAGAGCCCGTTAGTCGGCAGCACGTTCCGGGTAACCAGTATCCCGTGACATCCGGTGCAGGACGAGGCACAATTGCGCGGCCGTAATCGTGCCTGTTTCCCTTGAATATGCCGTCTCGTAGTCCATCGTCGTTTGCTGCGTCGTCGTACGTGGGGGGCCGGATGGGGCCGCCGACGGGGCGGACTCGGTCGCCCGAGCCCGTCCCGCCTGGCGGCGATCCGCCACACCCTTCTCTTGAGTAGCGTGGTCCTGCTTGCACTGCATTGCTCACTCGAGTGCGTCTGGCGGGCGCGGACCTCAGACGGAACACATGACGCGGCGCGGACCGATTAGGGAGCCCCCAGCACGAAACCGAAGTGGAAATCATAGTAACAGTCATGAGATAGAGTACCCAACATCCCAGATCGGGTCTGACACACCTCATATGACAACCACAACCGTTGAGGACGGCCAAAACGGGCGCCGACGGCAGTCGGAACATCCGCGACTGGAAGAGTCAGTTGAAGCCGAGTCTGGCGGGCGCGGACCACAGATGGAACACTCGACTCGGCGCGGACCGATTAGGGAACGCCCAGCACCTCCAAGGCATAAATACTGGACTCGATCGACACAAGGACCAGTCTCAGGTAGCACCTGAAGAAGACAGCGAGGCACGCTGTTGAAATATCCGTCGTGAACGACGCGAACATCCGGCTGGATTCCCGAATATCCAAGATGTCAACAGATCGCCGGCAAAGCATGAAGAATTGCAATACATGCTGTGCATGACATTGGCATTTGCTGTTTTATGCGGATATATTTAGTGTAACACACATAAAAGGGTAAACGAAATGGAATTAATCTCCAATGAGCTATCGGATACCAAGGGTCCCTTATACTGTAGCATACTGGTAATACACACTGACGGAAAAAAATCTCAGCACCAAGAAGCAGTTTTACGACAAACGAAAGTTGGTAGGCGTGTTTCTAATATCTGAAGAATGGTGTCTATTCACGTCTCGCGCCATTAAGCTCTCTTTCCATTAAGAGTGGCGTTAGTAGCGCTCCTGTGGGAGTCCATATCAGGTTTGCTTTAAATGCCCGATTTTACGGTCGTCAGGGTTAGCTACTCTTGAGACCGGACGAGATGAATTGTTACTTAAGAATGCCTTTAAGGCGTCAAGGCCATTATCAGCATCTCAATGAGGTTGAACGAGGTCATTCAATAGGGCTACGAGAGGCTGGACGTCCCTTCAGCGATACTGCAGAAAGAGTTGGCAGGAATATAGCCACGGTTCACGATTGCTGGCAGCGATGGTCACGAACATGTACGGTCGCAAGAAGACCGCACTCCGGGGGGCCATGTGGCACAACCGAGAGGCATGGTTGACGTCTGTTTATGACACTGTTATTACTCAGGGAACATACACGTTGAAAGCACCGATATGCAAAATTAAATAAAGGAAACATGATCTTGCGACTGGTTGCTGCTTATTTGGTAATTTTATGGTTTACGGTCGCTGCACAACTTGGGAACCATATGGAGCCCCCCCCCCCTATTCTGCCAGTAGAAGTCACTGGTTCAAGGGCACAACAGAGCAAACAGCTGCAAGCACCGAGACCCTAAATGGACTTAGAGCCACAGTGGAGTTGGCCATCCCAGGTCATCCCTATCAGCATGGCTTACCAGCCATTGATTCCCATCGTAGGATTAACGTTTCTGTGTGGTGGACATCCCCTCACCATGAAAGAGCCGTACGTCAATAGACGCTGTAGCAGATACGCCATCGTCAACAACACGACGCTGGTGTGGGGAACGCACAGCTGGGTTACGTAAGGAGGCAGCTGGCGATCGATGGCGCAGCCGAGTCAACAACACGGAGTGTGTAGCAGGCAGTAATGATGGCACAATCGACTGTTTAAACAATCGATTGGTTAGTCGATTGGTTAGTCGATTGTTTTCTCGTTTGGTCGGTTTTCGTCAGTCTAATGAAATTACTCTCTGCGGCCAGCTTAGCTATATGAATGTTTTCACTCATCGGTTTTGAGTGGTTTCACTTGTTGCGGCCGTTATACGAATGTTTTCAATCAGTCACTCAAATGAGTGATTCCACTTGCAGTTTTTTCAACCTTTTCGGTTATACATGAACCTTGACTAGGGTTGGACAGCTTTTTACAGACGAATAAAGTATCTTATTTCAAGGAGATGTGAATGAAAAGTATGTTTCTAAATATACAAAATATATGGATTAGTTTATTGAAATACGAATTTTCGGTCTTGTGCCATTAAATACCAATTTTTGTTCGTTTTACAAGTTAAATATATGTTGTAGTGCTGTACATTTGTGCGCATATAAATGAACAATCACTTTTTATTTCTTTAAAGTCAATACTGCCATTAGACTGTTGTTTATTTACAGTGTTACATTTACGCTTACACAATCATGATATCGGCTTCAAAGCGTCATTATCAAGTGTTTTAAGTGTTATAAACTGCCTCCGATGGCCTACTGTCGTATTAAAATACACTATTGGAGACATTGTCTAAGAGTCGATATTTCTGGCAGAGCCTACTGGCACTTTGAAGCCGAAATCATGATTGTGTAAGCGTAAATGTGACACTGTAAATAAACAACAGTCTAATGGCGGTATTGACTGGTAAAGAAATAAATTATGAGTGTGGCCCCGCATTATGAAAAAACTATTAAATCAGTTTTTAGCAGCTTGAGTAGGTACTTGGTGCTAATTCCCTGTTTTCTTGTTCCAGTCGCGAATGTTTCGTGTTTAAGAACGATTGCTGCTAAGATTCCCTGTGACCTCGATTCTATCTCATTTTTACATTCGCCGTGTTTTAGCGAGATATTCCATGAGGAAGCAATATAATGTTTGACTCAGTTGAAGAGAAACTGAAATAAACCTTAAGTTTATTACATATTGTAATCTCAACAAAATGTTTCAAATCAGTAAGAAAATTACACACGCACAGGGGTAAAAAGCAGAAAATATCTATTTAAATACAGAAAATTTTTAAAGTAAAAAGATTTTAAAATGAATTAATGAATATTAAATGATATCTCCTAGACGGATACAAATTCCTAACGTCATACAGATAGTCCTGAAGATTTGTGCTTGTGGATTTTTAATAGCTATGACACTATCTGTAAAGCTGAAAAAGTCGGTGGCATGTATGTAGCCTGTGACGTAATTTTCTATTCAAAACATTTACCTTACAAATAAATATCTGAATATTCAAATGATTTTGCACTTGTGGACATCATCACACATTGCCTACAGAACGGAATACACACTGTCACTAAAACGAGGCAGGATTCCTTTTTCCTTCATGTATCATTAAGGGAACCTTTGCGGTAATCTTTCTCTCCCCAATTAGGGCTGCAATACGTCTGGGTTTCCCCGGATTTGTCCTAATTTTGAGGGCGTCCAGAGGAGTGCTGGAGGGATTTTTATACAGCTGACCAGCGTAAAGTTGGAACTTTTTTTTGTGTCTGTGGAAACTAGAGTGATGGAAACAGATTGTAATAAGCCTTAACTAAGATTCAAAAGGCTATTAAAGACGCGCGGTAAGAATGCTTAATGTATTTTAGAAACTGGAATAGGTAGAAAGGTGCGGTTTACGGTATAATGTTCACAAACACATAAAGCTGTTTTTTTCTTGCTTTTCATTGTTAGTCATTGACTGCCCACCCTCCAGCAGTTGGCACAATATGTGGAATGGTTGGCACAGACCAGATCTGACACTCAGATCCTGCGGAATCCCATTACATTTTTTGCTTCGAGCGGGACTTGCAGGAGGATTGCATCAGAACAGCAATAGCACAATAGCACACCTTAATGAGGACATCCTAGACCGGACATTGAACTGGAATATCTCTACAGACACGGCGCACGCATCTGACGTGACCATCCGTCCCTCCGCCCCCAACACCCCACCTTTTTTCGTGACAGTCATGAATTTCCTAGCTCTGTCCTGAATTTCTTCGAAAGTAATTGTGGACATGTATTTGGTTTGGATTTAACAATTATGCAACGATTTATCCCGAATTGTATATTCATTTCACGTGTATTCGTCTGCTATTATTGAACGGATATTTTCTCAAATGAGTGATGTATGGAGCAGTGACAAAACACAATTTTTTGTAGAAACTACGAAAACAGTGTCAGTGACTAGAGTGAATTGTGATGAAACTTGAGCTGAACGTGTTCATAAAGTTTTTGAAGAGTACAGACACTCTAACGAAAATTTAAAGCACTGACGAATATTGTATATATCTGTTCCCACTCCATTATCTTAGAAGTATTATTAAAATATAGAGTAATGTACTTTCTGTAACTAATTAAAGTCATAGTTTGCGTTCTATAAACATTTGCTGCAAGCAGCACTTTTCTACCTGTACCCATTTCTGAAATATACGTGATCAAAGTTGTAAACACAATTTTGGAACGCCCTGCATTTTCTATACTTCTTTATAGAGACAATGAAAAGCAGTCGACCATGGGCCATCGCATACGCCGCGACGCCACCCCGAAGGTCAGCCAGGTCAATGTCTTCAATGTCATTTGTCTTCTACTCATTCGGCTGTATAAAACTGATTTTATTTACGTTAATATTCCTTACTGCAAATTAGTATACCTCTGAAAATGAACGTCTCTACAATACGCTTCCACAGCTCTTGTCAGGATCATGTGTGATTTATATCTGCTGGTCGGATGGAGGCCTACGCCCGTTGGTGTTGTCAGCACTGAAAAGTAAGCGAGAATGTTCCCCGGGCAACATAGTGGTCGTCGATCAAGTTACCGGCTACTGACTGTTTGTGTCCGGGAAAATAATCCAATTTGACACAGCTGTCTAGGATTTTCGAAGTTTTTTATCTGAGATCGGCAGTTTAAGTGAGGACAGGCCTACCCCTGCGATACTTCAGGTTAACTAGTTATACATCAATGGCACCTGTCACAGTTTGATCCACAACACTAAATGAATCAGTTTTAATTATGAAAAGAAATATTACTCTATTCAGAACATAATTAAATTAACATGTACACTGATTATTTCAAATTTGGCATACCCCTGGGATACATCTTCAGTTAGGACGACCCTCTATCAGTATAATGTAGAACTACTGCAGTTCAGCTACTTAAACTATCGCAGGCTAGTTTCACTCAGAAGAATGAATGGATAGATCATTTATATATTACACTGAAGAGTGGTTTCAGTTAAAAGAATGAACACATGGTTCAATGGACAGAAAAACTACTTATTGTTTCCACATAAAGAGAAAGAATGAGTAATTCAGTCAGTATGCAAAGTTACAAGGTTTGTACACGCCGTGACTTTCACATTGGACAGAAGATATTAGTACGCACACATTATTTATCCAACAGAGGAAAGAGTAGCTGCAGTAAATTTGAGCTTCTATACGCAGGTCCATACAGAATTCGCAGCAGTCCTCACCCCAATGTAGTACACGTCGAAACTCTGAGAAGCAGAACAAGTAGAGGCAATCACCATGTCTCCAATATTAAACCCTTTATTGAATGAACATACTTTATGATTTATCACACTGTAATGCCATTTTCTGATTTTTATATGACCAATTATGCAATTAGATCTATATGAACACTTACTGATGATTATCGTATTTTTTCATGGCAAGTGCCCGGCAAGGTAAGGTTAGCAGGTCGCTTTTCTTGTCCTTACTCATCAAACCGTGCACATTTTTCCAGATAAACTTACATATTTTATGACCAATTATGCAATTCTACCTAGTGACATATGAATTTTATCAAATTCTTTCTCTATTAAAGTCTTCAACTCTCGCCTCTATCAACTACACAACATACAAGCTGAACACAAAGAAAGTCATTTCTTGTCGTTATGTATCAGACCGTGCACATTTTCCATTTTTCGTGTACGTATGCTTGTTTTCCTGTTTTGTTTGTATGCACTACGAAATCTTTAAGATATAACAAACACCAGGTGACTTTGACATTTTGCCTTATGATATCTCAACATCGTGACTATTTTATATTTTTTTTGCTACTACATTATGATACTCAGTGTACATTTTTTCCACTTTAAAACTGTCTATGTTTTTGACATAATACGTTTTCTGTCATGCTATGCTGTATGCTTAATTATATCACTAGAAACAAGTTTTTATTTAATGGGTATATGATTTAAATGAAAGATATTAATCTTTTTTCATCATTTTCAAAAAGCAATAACGTGTGAAAGAAATAACTTAAGCAAACCACAGTGGATTACTATGAAATGGGAATTTGACCTTCGGAATGAACGAAAGAAAATGGAATACCTTGTGATGAAGAGTAAATGGATCAGAATTAATAAGCATTAACAAGAATATACTATACACATAGTATGATAGCAGTCTTAACTAATTATGTTTCTTTCAGAATACGAGGCGATTGCTGCAGGCTGTCAGACAGAACTATACATCTTAGTCTTAGTGATGAAATATGCTAGAAATAACAAACTCTATACTATGAATAGTTGTATGAAGTAAATGGAAATACACTCCCGGAAATGGAAAAAAGAACACATTGACACCGGTGTGTCAGACCCACCATACTTGCTCCGGACACTGCGAGAGGGCTGTACAAGCAATGATCACACGCACGGCACAGCGGACACACCAGGAACCGCGGTGTTGGCCGTCGAATGGCGCTAGCTGCGCAGCATTTGTGCACCGCCGCCGTCAGTGTCAGCCAGTTTGCCGTGGCATACGGAGCTCCATCGCAGTCTTAAACACTGGTAGCATGCCGCGACAGCGTGGACGTGAACCGTATGTGCAGTTGACGGACTTTGAGCGAGGGCGTATAGTGGGCATGCGGGAGGCCGGGTGGACGTACCGCCGAATTGCTCAACGCGTGGGGCGTGAGGTCTCCACAGTACATCGATGTTGTCGCCAGTGGTCGGCGGAAGGTTCCAACAGGACAATGCACGTCCGCATGTATCCCGTGCCACCCAACGTGCTCTAGAAGGTGTAAGTCAACTACCCTGGCCAGCAAGATCTCCGGATCTGTCCCCCATTGAGCATGTTTGGGACTGGATGAAGCGTCGTCTCACGCGGTCTGCACGTCCAGCACGAACGCTGGTCCAACTGAGGCGCCAGGTGGAAATGGTATGGCAAGCCGTTCCACAGGACTACATCCAGCATCTCTACGATCGTCTCCATGGGAGAATAGCAGCCTGCATTGCTGCGAAAGGTGGATATACACTGTACTAGTGCCGACATTGTGCATGCTCTGTTGCCTGTGTCTATGTGCTTGTCGTTCTGTCAGTGTGATCATGTGATGTATCTGACCCCAGGAATGTGTCAATAAAGTTTCCCCTTCCTGGGACAATGAATTCACGGTGTTCTTATTTCAATTTCCAGGAGTGTATGAATAATGAATAATGACGTGTCTTTTTTGCAGATGATAATGAATGATGATGAATAGTTATATGAAGAATATGCTAATACAAATAATGAAGTTTTTCTTTGCAGGTGATGATAGTAATGAAGTTATGGTAATATGAATAATGAAGTTTTTCTTTGCAGATGAGGATAATGATGAAGTTTTTATATTTACTGTTAGTTAAGAAACGCTATGTAGTTATTTAAGTATTTGTTGCAGTTCGTTTTGACAGTATGTCTTATATCGCATGCTATAATGTCTGAATGTTTTGGAAAGGACAGCTAGAGTACATACATATTGAGTACACGTTTCATTACCTGTTAATTCAAAGTTCATTACATTTCAGCATAATATGCGTTTCTTCTTTCAGCTTAATAATCCATTTTGTATTTTTTCCAGGAGAAGCTATTCATGAAAGTAATGTGCTATAAGCAGTTAGTTATAAAACCTGTTCTAGTACTTGCATTTTTATTACCCATTTGTGTGTGTCATTCATGAATGTGATCACATATACTCTACTTGTTCATAACCTTGCTACAGCTGACTCATGACGAATGACGTTATTAATCCTTATTTGCAGCAATAGGTCAAAAGCAAATATTTTCATGCCCCAGCAATTAATTACTGATCCCAACGCAATGTATTGCTGGCACAAATGTATTACCAGTCCCAAATAATGCTACTAGTTTAAGAGATATTTATAGTACTAAATATAATGCAAATTTGTCAGATGTATTGAATCCATTATATCTATTTATTATTGGACCATGGACCTTGAGTAATAGTTGCAGTGTGTTACATTTTAAATATGTCCTATGTCACTTGAATGATGAGTTCTGAGTAATACTGAATGATGTTTTGTAATAATGCATAAATGCTATGCCAATAATTTCTGTAAATAATATTTTTGTTATACTCTATAAATGCTATGCCAATAATTAACTCTCATTTTGAATGATGACTTCTGAATAATACTGAATAATGTTTTATAAAACTATATGAATACTTTGTAACTCGCCAATGAATGCCACTGTTTCTTATATTTTAAATTTGTCTTATGTCACTTACATGCTATTATATTTGAATACCAGTAGCTTGATGCTACACTCATTAACTCTTGTTTTGAATGATGACTTCTGAATAATGCATAAAAATGGTTTAGTAACTGGCCAATGAGTGCCAATGATTACTATAACTAGATGAGTTATGTTAATGCTATGCCATTAATTAACTCTTGTTTTGAATGATCACTTCTGAATAATGCATAAAAATGGTTTGTAACTGGCCAGTACATATTTAGTGTAATCAGATGACTTATGTTTAATGTTCTGTAATACTCCATACATAGTACAGAAATGTTTAGTAACTAGGCAATGAGTGCCAACAATTACTCAAATCGGTTAATAGACTAGCGTAATTATCTATGATGACTAGCATAAGAATTAATGTCCTTCACCTTCTGACCTAATTACCAGAAATTACTGCAATATCCGTTTGTCCTGTCCATCCTCATGATCATGGAGCATTATATTTGGATTTTGCACTAATTCTACGTTGGTGAAAAAGTATCAATTCTGCAGGAGTGTGGTGTTGACACATCATGCTGTCCAACGATGGAGATGTTATTAAGGTCCCACTGTTTGGTGTACCTAATGTACTACCAAAATGGTAATATTGAATATTAATACGACATTTCAGTGTCTTGGCTACACTGATTAATACTTCATCGAAGAGAACTTCAGATTGTCTCACTTGGTGTTGTGCTTCTGTAGAATGATATGGACTTTCAGTGCAGCTACGTGCAACCTACTGTACTACAACCATGATGCAATCCTTCCCTTTCCTTTCCTAGTTCTTATAAAATGGTAAAAGAAAATATAAGTGCATGTGCACTTTATGTCATTTATTAATATGTTTTGTACTCATTGCGTATCCTAGTTCTTGTAAAATGGTAAAAAATATATACAGTGCGTGTGCACTTTATGTTATTTGTTAATGTGTTTTGTACTCATTGCGTATACATTTGTCATTGCTTGATATGTTCTGTACTCAGTGCATGTGCACTCTATTTCATTTCATGTTCTGCACTTATATATATATATATATATATATATATATATATATATATATATATATATATATATATATATATATATATATAGATTAAAATTTTATGGACATGTCACTAGACTTCCCCCCACACGACTCACCAACAGAATTCTCACTTACATAGAAAAAGTCAAATCAACAACACCATGGATTAGCCAAGTAAAATTAGATTTACAAAAAGCAAATATTGAACTTAAAGATGTCAAAGATAGAAAAACTTTTAGAAATAAGGTGGAAAAGTGGATTGTATTGTCGTGTCGGAGAAGGAAGCACTAAAGAGACCAGGAACAAAATGGACAGAAGAAAGAAAAAGAAAACATGGAGAACGAATGAAAAAAGTATGGAAGAAACGACGTCAGAAAGCTTTGCGTGATCCTTCTGGGTCCATTCGCGATAAGTAAGTAAGTAAGTATATGTATATACTCTGTAACTGTAAACTTAGTTAATTAAGTAGATTTTAGAAAAATTTGTTGCTCATGGCAAGTCCAATTGACTCACCATCGCTGCAAAATTTTTGACCCCCCCCAGTGGAGGGTTATGTAAGAGGTCCGAGCAGATGTAATTTCGATGTATTGCTCATGCGCTGCCTGCGATATGCAAGGTCTCTGACCAGAGAGCAGTGTTGACTGCAGTAGGAACTGTGTAGCTGTAGCAGTAAGTTGCTGCTAGTCTGGAGTCTGCCCTGGTCTGGTATGGTGTATCGTGTTGGCTGGCCCGGTCGCGGTGCAGCGATGCCGGAGCCTGAGTATTATTGTGTAAGGTAAAAAGCAACCTCACGCATATCTAGTAATGTCATCTCAAGTCCCATGTAAATGTTTTAAAAAAATCTCGTAATAATAATCTTCCTCATAAAAAGTAACTTTTAACAACCAATCATTTCAATTTAAAGAATTTACTCATCTCTCCCATCCATGATCATCCCGATTATTGCAATAGAAAAATCAGTTGCTCCCTTTCATTAATGACAGATAGGTCGGCCAGCATTGCACAGAGCTGTGCCGGAAAAATTTATTGTGAGAGCAGATATATCCGGCGACTTCATTGAGGTAAGAATTTTTCCTTTTTTTATTTAGAATGATCTTTCAGGGCCATGACGCAGCACTGCTGTCGTCCAAAATTTACCAGGTTAAATTCACAGTGAATTATTGAAAAATCATAAGTGGGCGACAATTTAATTGAGAGGTTAGTTACATTGTGTTATTATCAGGTTACTGAATTTATTTTTTTATTGGGACGTTACACTGAATGTGAACGACATAATTATAATTTTTACTGTTGAGAGGTTTAGGAATTTTTCTGTTGTGGGGTTACACTAAATCAGAATCATTATCCATAATATTTATTAAATATTTTGTGGGGAGGTAACAAGAGTAAACTGGAAAAAGACAAGTAGTAGCAGATATCAGAACAGTGAGAAACTTAACATCAGAGATTGTGATCATGAAGTTAAGGAACTCTGCTACATTGGAAACATAGTTGCAGTAACATGAGTTGTAAATTAAAGTCAATTAACCCGCAGTTGCCCAACAGTGACAAAAAAAATTGTTTGACAAACTCAGCTACTCCTGAATTGCCTTTAGACCCAATTAAAGATATGTTTCACCCCCAGTAGAAAAAAATCCAAATTACCAGAAGGAACTGTGCAGTTAATGAAATAACAGTGCAAGGTAAATCAAAATTATTCTTACCAACTTTCCCAGCGGCTTATGACTCTATGATTACAGCCGACCATAAGATATGAAAATATAAAGAACAATTACTGATTAAGAACATAGATGCTGAACCAATGATAGTACCTGGCGATTCCACCAAACTGCAGAAGTCCCAAAACAACTTATTATCTACGATGCAGCTAATACAAAATTTTAAGCAAACCATAAATTTTACATACACATAACTTAAGCAGTATTCAGATAAGTAAGAGCAAGTACAGGTTGACTGAATTAACAAGCAATGTTCGGGTAAGCATGTTTTAGAGTCCGTGAAGGCACTTGAAGGTTTACATGAAATTTCCCTTATTTATAGCACACTTGTCAAACAAACAATAGCCGGAACTTATATTACTACGTTTGTTTTCTTAAACATTTTTTTTAAAAAAAGAACATTTTCTTATAGTCACACACAACATCGCGGCGACAAGGAAGCAAACAACGGCAGTAGCCATTCAAAAACACAAACGGAATGGATAAGGTACAGTAGGTTAGTACAGGTACAACAGATAATATCACTCGTATGGTTAGTTTAACAACGTAGCAAATGACAAGTAATGCGGACTTCATTTAATCAGCTGGTCAATCACCTTAGCTTACAGGCATGTGTTTTACGCCAGGACATTAAAGGTTAAGAGCATCTTTTAGCCTATGCACCGAGACAGTTATATGAGCAGAGAAGAACTAGTCAGCTACAGAGAAGAGAATGTTGTGACTCATTTATGGTGTCACGTATTTTAGATGTTTCCTGCTCCTTGCAGTACCAGCCGATGGACAAATCCGAGACTTCGAGCAGCCTGTCTACCTTCCGCTGCTCATCTTTAAGAAAATGCCTTCAACGGGAAGACTTAACTGACTCGTCTTCGCAGATGACTAACCTTCTCCGCAAGATGTCGGCATCAGAGAAAATGTTGGGTAGCTCAACTTTAAACTCAATAGTCGTTATACGAAGAAAATGTCGTCATCATGTAAGAAACTGATTAGAAGAAAGACAGATCCGATGACAATTCGTCCAGATCAAGAACGATACAGTCAATATCAAAAATGGCTCTAAGCACTATGGGACTTAACATCTGAGGTCGTCAGTCCCCTAGAACTTAGAACTACTTAAACCTAACTAACCTAAGGACATCACACACACCCATGCCCGAGGCAGGATTCGAACCTGCGACTGTGGCACAGTCAATATCCAAATACTTCACATTGAAGCAATCGTCGATATAACCAACAGCAAAAGAAAAAATAGACGCAGCTGGTTAACTGAGAAAACAAATTCTAACGCAGCCGTTCACGAAAGAAGAAGAATCAGAGCTTCAGTCAACAACAATGCTCGATGCTTCTACGCCAGGCCGACAATTACACAAGATGGGCGCGTCAGAGACTAACAGACATCGGCTACATTACCTATTAGCCAGCAACGAACAAGACACCTCAACTTCCACCTCTCGCCAATATAGAGGCGGCAGATTGATCAAAGACGCCCAACTCTCCTACTACCCTATTCAAGAGGTAGCAAATGAGAAGATTACACGTCGCCTGGTGTTCCTGTTGCCTAGTCATCCGAGAGGCAGCAGAGGTAGCAGATGAACAGACTGTGATCCCAGCCGACACAGTCTGGTACAACACTCTTGCGAAAAAAACGACCCGATGGGGAGCTGAGCGCTGTATGCAGACCGTAGTCCCTAACGTACTGTCTGCCCACACTCCGAGCGTCGCATCAGAAAAAAAATAAAGGTTGTACATATTTCGTCACATTATTGTTATACTATACTGTGGTTGATTCAGCCATGAAATTTGTAGACATTGCAGTGAAACTAGGCCATTCTTAAATTATTTAATCATAAATGTAAATATTTAAGACTTCAATTATTTAGTGAGCACTTTGTTAGGCTCGAAATACTTTAATATTGGAATAAATAAGACGTGAAATTTTTAAACAGGCAAATTTCTTAGGCCTTCATAGTATTAACCATGCAATACTTGAATTATTAGTTCTAAAGATGTGAAATCTTTGACGGGCAATATTGTTAAGCCCATAGTTCAAAATTATTGGCAAATACCATTCTATTATAATTAAGTTTGTACCATGCAATAAGGAAGTACCAATGACAGTCCGACAATCATCGCACTCCACTGTAGAAACAAAGGACATTGCTCTGATTATCGTCAGGGGGCCGGATGTAATGCCGCTTCCTTAGGGACGAAAAATGAAGAATATAAAAATAATACCCCAAAGCCCAATAGTCCCAAAAATCAAGTTCCAAATTTCATAACTGCAAATTTCCGAAAAAAGATGCAAAAAAGCCCCTTTTGGAATAATGTTGTTTGAATAGTAGCAAGTAGACAGAAAAGAAATTGAGTAACAAGTAGCTTAGTGTTTTGAAAAAGAAAGAAATAAAAAGATAGAATCCCGTTAGTTTCAAAACAAAATCATAGTACATAGCAAACTACTGTAATTGGAAATCACGGAGTAGGGCGAACGATCTGAAAGAAAACTCCTTACGAGTACTCATTGAGAATCATGTGTAATACCTAATAAAGAGCCATGCACTGTTACTGTGTTACGAGAGTTTGCCGGAACAAGTCGTGCCTCAGCGTGTGCTCGTATAGGTGGGCGCGACGAGACTGTTTTTTTAAGGATAAAGATTTGCTATCTGCTACGACGCACTGAACTTGTAAGACGTAAAGTAGTAACTTCATATAGGATATCACGTAGAATCCAGATAGTGAAAGATTCGAAATTGTCTTAAACTGAATATTTTCAATAAAATCCTGGCCATTACCCAAAGTTAGAAACTATTAATGATGGACCGATGTAGAGGCTAGACTTTGAAACCGAATTGTGAGAAAAGAATGAACTTACGTAAAATCAGTTAATGGACTCTGGAACTTGCGTAATATCTTGGACTGAAGTATACGTTATGAATTCACCCAGATAGGAAAAGCTACTTCCTTTCGGCAATGTTTGGATGCGAAAATAGTGCAATAAACCAGCATTCAGTGTTATTACTGCATTAATAACTTCTTTCAATCCATTCAATATTGTGTACTCAGTGAATAATTATCTGTGCGACGACATTGATTGTCTAAGGAACGCGGCGTGCGTAAGTACTCTTTGCCGCATTAACAATTTATGGCTCTGCTACGAACTATTAGGCTCTAGCAAACTGAATAACTTTAGTGGAGATATTGGTGTTGTGTATGTACTGAATCTATGATTAGTACCGGAATAGGAAGTGATATATCTCTACGTGTAACTGTGTTTAAATAAGCCGGGGAGCACGTAATTGCTTGACCTGATCGAGGCAAACAATACGCACTCGGTGGGATTCCAGCGCAGCCCAAACAGATTGTTTATATAACTTCAATATATACAGCTCTGCCGCTGGTTAGCCAGACTGAGACGTTATATAACCTCCTCCGTCCGCAGCTCGTGGTCGTGCGGTAGCGTTCTCGCTTCCCACGTCCGGGTTTCCGGGTTCGATTCCCGGCGGGGTCAGGGATTTCCTCTGCCTCGTGATGACTGGGTGTTGTGTGATGTCCTTAGGTTAGTTAGGTTTAAGTAGTTCTAAGTTCTAGTGGACTGATGACCGTAGATGTTAAGTCCCATAGTGCTCAGAGCCATTTGAACCATTTTAACCTCCTCCCTGGAAATCGTTTTGCACGTGTGCGCCTTGCTGCTCGACTGTTGTGTGGTGTGTCCACACAATGTCATGTCATCTAACTCAGCGTGTAATCCGCCATGAAGTTCTGTAAACATCAGTTTAAACATTTATATAAACATATCACAAATAAAAACGTGGACACTGCCTGCAATAATAGAAACTCTCTGTTTCTAGTGGTTTTATATAATGGTGATGTATAACAGAATCCAATTTCCATGTGTTGCATACGAAGCAATCAAAAAAATGTTAAAGCTGGCCTAAGGGAAGTCCGGCGTCAAACCGTACAAGGATCATTAGCAAGGATACGATGTACCTGTGTTATCTTTGTCAAATAAAAAATGGTTCCTTTTATCTCCTGTCAGCCTTTATCTCTCTTATTTAGCAGTAAGTGTCACATATGTACTATTGTTAACTCTTACATTTGTGGCAGTGGCGGTCGGTGGTATCTGAAGTTGGGTGTTGCACCAGGGTTCAACGTTGCATTTTTATATGAGACAATTACTATCTCGGCTCCTGGATTCCTGACATTTGCTCCGATATAAACACATTTAGAATTCAAGGAGCGTGGGGGTCACAAAATCCCATTTCTTAAATCCTATTTACAATCCGCCGAATAGTGAGAGACGTATATATGACAGAAAAATATCTATAACAAAAGAGCATGTTGCAATTTATCGACTATTTAGAAAAACTTTTATTTTCATTCGTAGTGTAACTGAAATAAATTTGTCATTTAAAAGACTGGAAATAAGAGAGAAATTTTATTTTTTTATTAAACACTAACCTATAGAATTTTCCCTGTCAAAGACAACTTAAACGTAATTTACTCATTTACTACACACGATACACAAGCCCAACGCAATCTGACTGTTATACATTGACAACATGACTTCCTGTCATTAACACAAAAGAATGGCTCTGAATTGCACGACATCCTAACAATAACACAAATCCAAAAAATATGAAAGTAAAGAAATATGAAACTACCTGCAACTCTGTTAATTGCCTTAACTCATTGCAGTCACGTTCCCGATAGTGCCAACCTCATTCTTTTTCATAAGTCACTTACCTCACAGAAAATTTTCGTAACACTGACAGCGGAAACTACAGCAAGTAGCAACTGCACTCAGCGAAATAAAAAGATTCTGACTACTGCACACTCCAACTACTAGAAGGCATATGGTTAGCAAAAGAAAGATTTTGTAGAAGAGCAAACAATGTATTTAGAAAATCTTACCTTATTCATGTGGAATCCAGCTCCAAAAATTATGTAGTTGTCAATAATTCCACTATCCAAACAATGCCAACAACATCCATTGTTATACATTTCCTTGCATCTTTTCCTTATAAACACATCATTTCATCTCACTTTACATTGCGTATCCTACCAACACAGAGTCTCCATTAAGAATATCATGTCCATATACTTCCCTATCCAATCGTTAACTGCTAATCCGTCCACCCACAGAATCTCTTGCCGAGGGCGCAGAGCGCTGTCAGCGATATTAACACATTCTATAGCGCTGCCATCATACAAACAGGCTTCTTAAAAGTACGTCTGTTCTTACCTCTGTACTGAAAATTCATCACCTACTGACCGAAGACCGCGATCTCCATTAAGTGATTCCATTCAGTGACAAACATAGCCAAGGCCGACAAACTTTCCTAGGACACAGAGATACGTATGGATGAATTCATTCTTTTCAGGCAACTCCCTGCTCTTACCGACGTCATGGGAACAGTGAGAATTACCTACAGCAGGTTAGAGCACTTAGTGAAGGTCTCTCCTACTGAACTAAACAGCACCAGACAATGATAAAAGTTCTTGTGCTAAGTAGGTAGCAGGTAGCTCATGGTGTTGTTTCAGCTATTCTAAAAACATATACACTGAACCCACTTCTTTCAAGATATCTTCGTGTTGGTTGGTTGGTTGGTTTGGGGAAGGAGACCAGACAGCGTGGTCATCGGTCTCATCGGATTAGGGAAGGATTGGGAAGGAAGTCGGCCGTGCCCTTTCAGAGGAACCATCCCGGCATTTACCTGGAGCGATTTAGGGAAATCACGGAAAACCTAAATCAGGATGGCCGGACGCGGGATTGAACCGTCGTCCTCCCGAATGCGAGTCCAGTGACTAACCACTGCGCCACCCCGCTTGGTATATCTTCGTGTTACATCGAACGGTATAGGGGTAACTTTTCTGGAAGAAACAATGATAAAGTGCAGTCTCAGCTGTGAAACTAAAACGATGTTTAGCCTCCCAAATTATCGCATCACACACTTATTTGTTTGTCTTTTTTTTCCTTCACGAAATTTGTGATATTGCAGTGCATGTGTTGTTGAGGAGAACGACGGAATATTCATGCCAGTGTTGTCGAGGAAAACGATGCAGTGTTTCATCGGACACGCACAGCGGCTTTTAGTTGATATGTCCTCCCCTGTGACAGAATTACATAATGTGTTTACGGGTACAGTTTGTGATGCAGGAACGATGACATGTGAGAGTTTTGGTCTCATCGTGGGCCGTGTATGGAAAGCCAAACTGGCTAAGGCGGCCTTTCATGTAAATCGGAAATCCGGGTTCGAGTAAATGTCCGGCACAAATTCCCATTGGCGTTAATCCATTACAGAGCTGATCGTTGTTACTATTCACGAATACGTTTTATGTATTCCCTTTTTTCACTCAGTCTTGTCCAACTTCTTTATCTCCATGGAGGAATCAGTAGCTTCATTACCAGTGTTGATGTCAACTTCTTGACACAACATGATAATATTTGTTTCAAATGGTCAAATAGTCTTATGGTCAAAGTATGTATTAGTGTCTCCGTGCTGTAACTGACCGAAGAAAAGTTAGACTAGTCGCATAAGTTTACCGAAGAATTCCAACCAATAATTAAATTTACCACTGGAAAGGACTTTTCTATGACAAAGAGCCTGGAAAACTGTACTTTCACTCGTTATCGAATCACCTTCCAATTTGTAACTCATACACTCAGTAATATGTCCCCTGCAGTCGCGAACTGTAGGACAACATCGAGGCAAACGCGTTCTCGCCACTTCATCAATGATCGCGGTCCACTGTGGGCTGTTTGAGAAGAATGTGTATGTTCCCTGCAAACTCGAAATAAGTAGCTTCACATTGCAGTTGATTGATACAGGGCGTAGCAATTCACGTAGGATAGAATTTTGTCGTGATAGTTTGTACCCCACCAGGGGAACCAGCCATAAAGGCTGCCGCATCATAGATCTGAGTAATTATTTTTTGGGGAGTCTCACTTACTTTTTACTGTTCTAGTTCTTCTGGAAACCTCGTAGCTAACATCTATGCGTCATGTTTGGAAGCAGACAGGGAATTACAGGACCTTTCTATTGGTTTACCTCTTAATACGTTACAGCATACACCAGCCATCTGAAATAGGTCTGATAAATCACTTGTTCCATCTGCTGTAACAGACAAAAATTTTTATTCTATTACTTCTTTTGAATTTCCTTCTTGGCATACCTCCAACATAATTTGCAAAAGCTCATTTTGTGTTATTTTGGATATTTCGTAGAAAGCAGTTGCCTTATCCAAATGATCTTTTAGTACTGCTTCAAATTCAGCGCTAAAACGATTCAGTTTCATGGTCAATTAAGACCATTTCTAAAGAACCACAGAACGAATAAAATTTATTAAAATCTTTAACACATAACTATTTTGCCTAATTTCTTCATTCTACTGCCTAATTTCTATTCTATAAGCAATATCCAAATGTTCAACTACGTTGACCGCTGCAAAAAGTGCCAGTCTTGAACAATTTTGTGTGAACAGCTGAGGATTCATGATTCTTTAGTCCAGTAGTCAGACGAATTTTTCCGTATCTCCCTCTCTCGTCCACTTCGGTTCCCAACAAACAACAGGCATGGGAAGTAAAATACTGCATTTTTAACCAGTCGCTGTTTTCATGAACATTCGTTTTAAGTGCTCCATTGCAACGTTGATTTCCATCATTAATATTTTGCACAGTATTTAAAACTGATAATGATCATCCTATTGTTTGTACAGCAAACGTCTCCTCACTAGAAAGCTGCGAAAAGCCTGTGCCATATATATTGTTTACGCTATATATGTACACTCGCACTCCAGAACAAATAAACCATGTTACTGGCTAGTTCTCGCTGTATAGAACACATCAGATACAGCAACACACAGGAAACTGATACTCGATCACATTGAAACACCGCAACGTCTAAATTTGCACAATGTTCTTGGAAATGATATTACACACGTAATAAATATAAACATTACTGCTGTAATAACACCAACAATGGAAATATTCTAGCCACTTTACCAAATGTCACAACGTTAGCATTAAATTTAAGCTCTATTTACGACTGACAAAAATATGAAGTGCGGTCATGCTGATGAGAAAACATTTCCTCCAAATTTCTACCCTAGAAACAAACATGTGAATGAAACATAATTACTATTATCTGGGAGATTCATCCTCCATACAGTGGCGCTACCTATCTGGGCATTTGGAACTGTGTCTAGGCAGAGAGCTTACAGGCCGACTGCGACACCCTGTGACGTCACTGGCCAGCATGCTAGACTGCTACAGTGCGAGGACGATACGGTGGCCACGCTGGGCGAATTCATTCGTTTGTTCAGAAGGGGAGACCAACACTGCCTCCCACCTTCCGGCCGGTAGGGGATGACTGAATCGAGGTGCCTGCTCGACATGTTTTCTTGAACGATTTTACAGAAACTATTGTTTAAAAAATAGTTTTTGCTCTACTTGTAGCTTAACATGTCAGATTCATTGTGGTGTGTCCATCATTTTGTTAATGGTCATAGTTACTGTGACATTTACATGGAAGTAAGACACTGAGCGACATTCGAAAAACCTTGCAATAAACAATAGGGGTCGCAATAATTTTGCGTTTGGTGCATATTACATAATATATTGCTACATATCAAATGTAGCTAACATATTGAATTTGTCTATAATCTTGGGTAGAGGTCTGTAACTGTACCAGTCTCGAGAAATTTGATCCGATGTAACGAACTCATTTGCGATCGCGCCGCACCAGCAATAAAGCCAGAGTGAAATATCCACAACATTCGTCATATTTCATAAATGGTTTTAAGACATCGAAAACAGATTTTGGCAAATGATAGCTTGAAATGAGGAGAGTATTTTTCCATATGGTTATCGTGTAAAACTAACTCATCTACCGTGTTATTCCAATGACTATAGACATCTCCGATTAAAGAATGAATAATTTTTAAGGGCCATCTATAGCTTACGAATGAGAAATGCTATGGCTTTTGGAACAACATTTTGTACCGAGGATGTGCTTTCTCATAAGATACTCACCTTACTTTTCCTCACTTGAAAAATTTAGTGAACCACTGTTTCAGAATTCTCTCGCAATTGCGTGTGCACAAAATGTTAGTAAGGTGAGAATGTGTAAACTTCGCTGTGTTTTGGCAAAAGAAGCAAATTTTAACGTGGTAACAAGAGAAATGTGTTGGTTTTACTCAAAATTTTCCACTGATGACAGTTTTCTGGAAGTTACAAACTGTTAACAAGTCAATCGAAAATAAATCGCTGCATTTTAGGCTGAATTCTTTTTAGGTACTAACCAAAGCTAAGTGACAGTAGATCTTTTTGAAAGGTCACCATGCAAGTGTTGGAGTGGGAGTGCCCTGGTTAATATTTACAAAAAATAGGTTTCGATCCAGAACGGCACTTCCCCCTCCAACTCTCAGCATATCCCCTACAGTGCCTGCCCACAGCTCTCATCACTACCTCTGCCCGTAGCATTCCCTCCTATCTGTTCACCTAGCAGCCATGGTAATCTGCGTGGACTGTACCTGGTGCTACAGACAGGCCTCACCTCGCCCCTGTTCGAAATAATGGGCCATAGGAGGACAAAGTCCCTGGGTTTTCTTTGAGCCTGGTACTATTCTTGGGTCCGTTATGAGGAACGATGACCTTTCACGACCAAAGGTAGTTGAGAAACATATTTCATAGTATATATTACGCTTCTTACACCAAAAAAGGAAGTATCGGGAAAGGGGACATAGAAGTGTAAAATTACTGAAACTTGTGCAACGCTGCAACAATGCCATGCACCGCCACTTGTAGCCCCTGTAATACTCAAAATCTCTCAATTAGTGTTCCTAGTAATACTCAGTGATTCAATAATGGTAAAATAATTATTATTATTGTTAGTAGTGATATTATTATTACTATTGCTACTACGTTGAAGTGTGATATTATTATTACTATTGCTACTACGTTGAAATACATTTTCGTAACAACTCCAAAAAATATTAGTAACACAACGTATTACACTGCAGGAAGAAAATTAGTTCACCTAAAAAACGATGTTGATTTTGATGCAGTGACGGCATATGCCATCTAGGGGATAGTAGATGTACGGATTGATAATGGTTTCAATGTAGACCGCCGACAGATAGCATACTGGTATAGCTGCCAGAGCTCTGTGTCTGCCCTTAAATAGGGTATCCTCACAGCCAGAAGCCTCAGTATGGTGCAAACATATGAAGCAAACACAACCATGAGACAAAGATGCACTTGAGCACGTCTGAAAGGTCACGTGAATATTTTCCTACCTATATAGGGGTTCTGAATATCCATGCAGCATTGACGCCGGCTAGGGTCGACCTATTGTAGGAGCAGCAATGGCAGTTTGTACAGCTACCACACCACAGGTAAGAGAGTTACGAACCCAGACATGTCAAGACCAACTGTTGCGAATTGGTTATTAGCAGTGGCACACACACCTCTAGTCCACCTCCCACTCACGCCACTGCATTGCCCTACACGTCTCGACTGATGCCGTCAGAGGATCACTTGGAATATGGAATAGCGTGCGCGGTCTTCAGCCGTGAAAGCAGATTCTACATGCATGCAAGTGATGGTCATTTTCACATGCGACGTAGACCTGTTGAGCGCTGTCTCGTCGAGTGCATTGGTCCACGACGCACTGGACTGACCTCGGGGCTCGTAGTATGGGGTGAGATAAACTACAATTTCCGTTCACATTTGATCTTTCTAGAGGGCACTATCCAACGCTCGGTATGCGCAGAATGTTGTTACAACCCTTTCTTCTGCCGTTATTACAATAGGACGGTGACGTGTTGTTTCAAAAGAATCATGCTCATCTGCACACTGCCTTGAAATTCAGCGTGCTCTGCAGGACGTGGCGAGCAAAATCTCCAATGGAGCACATGGGTGATATGATGGGACGAGAAGTTACTCGTGCAATTCATCGACCATTAATTCTTACAGAATAATGTGAACAGGTCCATCAGCCGTGGCATAATGTATCCCAGGACAGTACTCGCCAGTTGTATGACTGACTTGATGCCCGAGTCAGCACCTGCATTGACGGCCATGGAGGCTACACCACGTGTCAGTACTGCTATTTCAGCACAGGTCGATACCTAGTACCTCAGAACTGCCTATGCTATTCATTTCTAAATGTAATCATTCCATGTATTTCACAGTCTATTTGTCAATAAAATCTTGAGTGAATTGGAAACCTCTAAAAGGATGTCCTCTTCTTTCGGTACTATAGATACATACATATACATACATACTGCGTGAATAAATATATCCGGACACAAGGCTAAAAATGACTTAAAAGTTCGTGGCGCTATCCATCGGTAATGCTGGAATTCAATATGATGTTGGCCCACCCTTAGCCTTGACGACAGCTTCCAATCTCGCAGGCGTACGTTCAGTCAGGTGCTGGAAGGTTTCTTGGGGAACTGCAGTCCGTTCTTCACGAAGTGCTGCACTGAAGAGAGGTATCGATGTCGGTCGGTGAGGCCTCGCATGATGGCATTCTATAGTAATCAGGTCAGTACTCTGTGCACACCAGTCCATTACAGGGATGTTATTGTCGTGTAACCACTCCACCACAGGCCGTGCATTATGAACAAGTGGCCGATCGTGTTGAAAGATACAATCGCCATCCCCTAATTGCTCTTCAACAGTGGGAAGCAAGAAGGTCCTGTAGGTGTGTGCTGTGATAGTGCCATGCAGAACAACAAGGGGTGCAAGCCCCCTCCATGAGAAACACGACCACACCATAAAACCACCGCCTCCGAATTTTACTGTTGGCGTTACACACGCTGGCAGATGACGTTCACCGGGCATTCGCCATACCCACACCCTTACATCGGATCGCCACGTTGTGTACCGTGATTCGTCACTCCACACAACGTTTTTCCACTGTTCAATCTTCACACTCCTTACTCCTTACACCAAGCGACCCGTCGTTTGGCATTTACCGGCATGATGTGTGGCTTATGAGCAGCCGCTCGACCACGAAATTCTAGTTTTCTTACCTCCCGCCTAACTGCCATAATACTGATGCAGCTTAGAACTCGTGTGTGACGGTCTGGATAGACGTCTGGCTATTACACATTACGACCCTCTTCAATTGTCGGTGGTGTCCGTCAGTCAACAGACGAGGTCGGCCTGTACGCTTTCGCGCTGTACGGGTCTCTCTACGTTTCCACGTCACTATCTCATCGGAAACAGCGGACCTAGAGATGTTTAGGAGAGTGGAAATCTCACGCACAGACGGATGACACAAGTGACGCACAATCACCTGACCACGTACAAAATCCGTGAGTTCCGCGGAGCGCCCCATTCTGCACTGTCTCGATGTCTAATGAATACTGAGTTCACTGATTTGGAGTTCAAATGGTTCACATGGCTCTGAGCACTATGGGACTTAACATCTGTGGTCATCAGTCCCCTAGAACTACTTAAACCTAACTAACCTAAGGACACCACACTGATTTGGAGTACCTGATAGTAGGAAGCAGCACATGCACCTAATATGAAAAACGTATGTTTTTAGGGGCGCCCGGTTACTCTGGATGATATATACTAAGGAAGCAATAAATAAATATGTAAATCAAGAAATAAATAGATGATGCCATACGATACTGCAGGGAGTGTAGCTTTCTGTTTCTTGTAGTCCAATGGTGAAGTTCAGGAGGTATTATCTTAATAAAGTTGACAGTTTATTCCCAGATATTCATATGGCTTTGTGATCTCCTGATGCCCATTGAACAGCCGACACAACACAATTAACGATCGTGCCTAGCCCGTTACCTCTACAAAAGGAAGTGTGCTGCGCAGTTCGCAGTCTCTACACGAACCAGTTGATACTGGTGTTCGTAGCTCCGGTGGTGAACTGTGCCAAGTGAAGGTTCCGCAGGCCCACGCGGCGGGCCGTACGTACCGCCCGGCAGGGCCGGCCGTTAGGTCCGGCTGCAAGTTTCTTGTCCGGCGCTGGCAGTCGCTGTCGCCGGCTGTCTTATCTTATTGACTGCCGCGGCTCACCCTGGCTACGGCTGCCAGCTTCCTATCCCCAATGCAGCACGTCTGGAACTGCGGCAGACCGAGATGTGTTCCGGTCCAACTGCTACGCTCTTTCTTTACTTGTGATATGATCCACATTCCGCATACTGCTTTCCGGTCAGAAAGCAAGCCGTGTTCTAGGTCGCTTCAGCACAGAGACATATGAGTTCCTGCACATCCGCCACTGGTGTTGTAGTTTCAGTCATATAATCTGTGTCAGAACATACGAACGAGAGAAAAAAAGGTAAAATTTTGATGCACAGAAAACAGTTCCTTAATTTCGAACTGAAACCTGGTAAAGTCGGTGAAGAATATGGGAATGTGGAAAGCCGGTGTTATCAAATAAATACACCCAGAATGAATTGCGTGACATAAACGAAAGTTGGTAAGCGTGTTTCTCCATCAGAAAGATGATGTCTATTCAGATTTAGCGTCAGTCGATAAGAATAGAACTTGCAGCCTCACTATGAGTTAGCAAATCATACTTCCTTTCAATATTTACTATAATCGCCGTGAGCGTTAGTTACCGTAGCATGTTGTGAGTTGTTCAAATGGCTCCAAGCACTATGTGACTTAACATCTGAGGTCATCAGTCCCCTAGACTTAGAACCACCTAAACGTAACTATCCTAAGGACACCACACACAGCCATACCCGGGGCAGGATTCGAACCTGCGACCGTAGCAGCAGCGCGATTTCGGACTGAAGTGCCTAGAACCGCTCGGTCATAGCGGTTGGCTGAGTTGTTGTTAATTAAGAATACCTTCAAGGCAACGAAGACGTCATTATCATCATCTCACTGAGTTGGAACCAGATAGTGTAATGCTGCGAGAAATTGGATGTTTCTTCTGCGACACTGCTGAGTCTTGGCAGGATGTAGCCACTGTGCGTGACTGCTGGTAACGATACTCATGGGAATCACAAGAAGACCGGGCTCCGGACGACCGCATGACACTACAGGGTACACCGTCTGCTCGACATATGATTCTGGCACATATGCAGCAGCAGTTTGAGCAATACTTGGCACCACAGTAACACAACGAACTGTTACAAGTTGGTTAGTTCAAGGACAGCTCCCAGCCAGATCCCCGGTAGCGTGCATTTCACTGACTCCAAATCACCACCATTTGCGATAACAGCGGCGTGAAGCGAGAGCTCATTGGAGGTCAGGGTAGAAGTTGTTGTGTTTTCTGATGAAATCTGGATGCCCTATGGTGCCAGTGATGGCTGTGATTTGGTTAAAAGAAGGCGAGTTGAGGGCCTTCAACCACCTGTCTGTGTGCTGGACACAATAGATCTACATCTGGTGTTAGGATATGGGGTGCGATTTCGCGTAACAGCAGGAGCATTCTCGTGCTTATCCCACGCATTCTGACAGCAGGCTGTTGATTCGATCTGCTGTGCTGCCATTCATGAAGAACATTCCCAACAGTATAACACTCGCCTGTATGCCGCTGTTGTAACCCAACAGGTTCTTCAAGGTGTCGACGTGTTGCCTCGGCTTACTCAGCCAGACATATCAGATATCATCGGACAACAACTTCAGCCTCATCCACAACCAGCATTAATTGTCGCTTCACTGACCGACTCAGTGCAACAGGCATGGAACTCCATCCCACAAACTGACATCCGGCACCTGTTCAACAGGGTGGGTGCTCGTTTGCATGGTTGTATTCGACACTCTGGCGGTTACACCGGTTGTTAGTGTACCAGCATTTCACATTTGCAATTGGTTAATCTCGTGTGATCTTGTAATGTGAATCATATAAATTTCATTACTCTACAGTAATTACTTTTTGGTGTTGCGACTTTTTTCCGTCAGTGCACAATTTTTCTAAATGTTAAGGAAGCGTTTTCGATTTAATACTAACAAGAAAAAGAGTCAGTTTTAGCAATAATCCTTCCAATTTCCATTTAATTTACAGGGAATTTCAAAAAGGTTCATCAGATTTCATAAATCTCTGTCATTCACGTAGGCACTTGAGAAAGTGTGATACATATGTCGTCCCAAAGTAAGAATACTACGCAGCAAGAGTGGCGCACCGTCAGAGGAGATTAAGGGAGAGTGTTGTACCTTGGAATATTTTTCAGACTTTCATCTCTAAATGGTCCAATACTAGATATTTAATACATTTCCCTATTACATTTGAAGTGATAGCATTAACTTTATGCGTGCTGCAGTCTTTTTCTGGAATTGCAAAAATTGCCTCGTATAAGGAATGGTTTTCCCAGATGTGAAAAACTATTCCAAGGTACAACATGACCTTGGACCTAGGAAAAATTATTCTATTCAGATTAGAAGTGTTGCAACCGAGAATATCTGGTCGATACTGTATTCAACAGTATAATTGTTACATTATTGTTCTACTGAATTGCCCACACGTTACGTAACTGGTTCTAAAATATACAGAAATTTATTCACTAGAACACAATATCCTCCAAATACCTTTGATATATTATATAACACATTTATAGAACTCGTTGTGTATAGTAACGCTACACAAAACACCATTCCGTTTCTCACAGCAACAAAACCACTAGAAAATATAGAAAACTGCGTGTTACGGTCTCTGGTGCTGCCTTCATGTGATTCTAAAATCGGAAAGTTGGTCACTAGATTGAAACACAGACCAACAAACGTAATATATTCCATGATACAACAAGTAGAATATAAAATAAGCATAATTAGTTCACTCTACAGATGACGCCAATATTTTAATAAATCCAAGCATACGTAAAGCAACAGAAGAAATTGTAAACAATTTTCTTAAAACTATGATTGACTGGTTTTCTAAGAATGGTCTCATCCACAATTTTTTTTAGGCACAACATATTACGTTCTGTACATTTACAGGTACTACAGCAATGGTTAGTGTAACAATGGTAACGTAGTAAGTAGGGTGAAAATCTGTAAAATTTTAGGTGTATATATATATATATATATATATATATATATATATATATATATATATATATATATATATATATATATATTTTTTTTTTTGTCATCGGTCTACTAACTGGTTTGATGCGGCCCGCCACGAATTCCTTTCCTGTGCTAACCTCTTCATCTCACAGTGGCACTTGCAACCTACGTCCTCAATTATATGCTTGACGTATTCCAATCTCTGTCTTCCTCTACAGTTTTTGCCCTCTACAGCTCCCTCTAGTACCATGGAAGTCATTCCCTCATGTCTTAGCAGATATCCCATCATCCTGTCCCTTCTCCTCATCAGTGTTTTCCACATATTCCTTTCCTCTCCGATTCTGCGTAGAACCTCCTCATTCCTTACCTTATCAGTCCACCTAAATTTCAACATTCGTCTATAGCACCACATCACAAATGCTTCGATTCTCTTCTGTTCCGGTTTTCCCACAGTCCATGTTTCACTACCATACAATGCTGTACTCCAGACGTACATCCTCAGAAATTTCTTCCTCAAATTAAGGCCGGTATTTGATATTAGTAGACTTCTCTTGGCCAGAAATGCCTTTTTTGCCATAGCGAGTCTGCTTTTGATGTCCTCCTTGATCCGTCCGTCATTGGTTATTTTACTGCCTAGGTAGCAGAATTCCTTAACTTCATTGATTTCGTGACCATCAATCCTGATGTTAAGTTTCTCGGTGTTCTCATTTCTACTACTTCTCATTACCCTCGTCTTCCTCCGATTTACTCTCAAACCGTACTGTGTACTCATTAGACTGTTTATTCCGTTCAGCATATCATTTAATTCTTCTTCACTTTCACTCACGATAGCAATGTCATCAGCAAATCGTATCATTGATATCCTTTCACCTTGTATTTTAATTCCACTCCTGAACCTTTCTTTTATTTCCATCATTGCTTCCTCGATGTACAGATTGAAGAGTAGGGGCGAAACGCTACAGCCTTGTCTTACATCCTTCTTAATACGTGCACTTCGTTCTTGATCGTCCACTCTTATTATTCCCTCTTGCTTGTTGTACATATTGTATATGACCCGTCTCTCCCTATATCTTACCCCTACTTTTTTCAGAATCTCGAACAGCTTGCACCATTTTATATTGTCGAACGCTTTTTCCAGGTCGACAAATCCTATGAAAGTGTCTTGATTTTTCTATAGCTCTGCTTCCGTTATTAGCCGTAACGTCAGAATTGCCTCTCTCGTCCCTTTACTTCTCCTAAAGCCAAACTGATCGTCACTTAGCGCATTCTCAATTTTCTTTTCCATTCTTCTGTATATTATTCTTGTAAGCAGCTTCGATGCATGAGCTGTTAAGCTGATTGTGCGATAATTCTCGCACTTGTCAGCTCTTGCCGTCTTCGGAATTGTGTGGATGATGCTTTTCCGAAAGTCAGATGGTATATCGCCAGACTCATATATTCTACACACCAACGTGAATAGTCGTTTCGTTGCCACTTCCCCCAACGATTTTAGAAATTCTGATGGAATGTTATCTATCCCTTCTGCCTTATTTGACCGTAAGTCCTCCAAAGCTCTTTTAAATTCCGATTCTAATACTGGATCCCCTATCTCTTCTAAATCGACTCCTGTTTCTTCTTCTATCACATCAGACAAATCTTCACCCTCATAGAGGCTTTCAATGTATTCTTTCCACCTATCTACTCTCTCCTCTGCATTTAACAGTGGAATTCCCGTTGCACTCTTAATGTTACCACCGTTGCTTTTAATGTCACCAAAGGTTGTTTTGACTTTCCTGTATGCTGAGTCTGTCCTTCCGACAATCATATCTTTTTCGATGTCTTCACATTTTTCCTGCAGCCATTTCGTCTTAGCTTCCCTGCACTTCCTATTTATTTCATTCCTCAGCGACTTGTATTTCTGTATTCCTGGTTTTCCTGGAACATGTTTGTACTTCCTCCTTTCATTAATCAACTGAAGTATTTCTTCTGTTACCCATGGTTTCTTCTCAGCTACCTTCTTTGTACCTATGTTTTCCTTCCCAATTTCTGTGATGGCCCTTTTTAGAGATGTCCATTCCTCTTCAACTGTACTGCCTACTGCGCTATTCCTTATTGCTGTATCTATAGCGTTAGAGAACTTCAAACACATCTCGTCATTCCTTAGTACTTCCGTATCCCACTTCTTTGCGTATTGATTCTTCCTGACTAATGTCTTGAACTTCAGCCTGCTCTTCATCACTACTAAATTGTGATCTGAGTCTATATCTGCTCCTGTGTACGCCTTACAATCCAGTGTCTGATTTCGGAATCTCTGTCTGACCATGATGTAATCTAATTGAAATCTTCCCGTACCTCCAGGCCTTTTCCAAGTATACCTCCTCCTCTCGTGATTCTTGAACAGGGTATTCGCTGTTACTAGCTGAAACTTGTTACAGAACTCAATTAGTCTTTCTCCTCTTTCATTCCTAGTTCCAAGTCCATATTCTCCTGTAACCTTTTCTTCTACTCCTTCCCCTACAACTGCATTCCAGTCGCCCATGACTATTAGATTTTCGTCCCTCTTTACATACTGCATTACCCTTTCAATATCCTCATACACTTTCTCTATCTGTTCATCTTCAGCTTGCGACGTCGGCATGTATACCTGAACTATCGTTGTCGGTGTTGGTTTGCTGTCGATTCTGATTAGAACAACCCGGCCACTGAACTGTTCACATTAACACACCCTCTGCCCTACCTTCCTATTCATAACGAATCCTACACCTGTTATACCATTTTTGCTGCTGTTACCGATACTCATCTGACCAGAAATCGTTGTCTTCCTTCAACTTCACTTCACTGACCCCTACTATATCTAGATTGTGCCTTTGCATTTCCCTTTTCAGATTTTCTAGTTTCCCTACCACGTTCAAGCTTCTGACATTCCACGCCCCGCCTCGTAGAACGTTATCCTTTCGTTGATTATTCAATCTTTTTCTCATGGTAACCTCCCCCTTGGCAGTCCCCTCCCAGAGATCCGAATGGGGGAGTATTCCGGAATCTTTTGCCAGTGGAGAGATCATCATGACACTTCTTCAATTAAAGCCCACATGTCCTGTGGATACACGTTACGTGTCTTTAATGCAGTGGTTTCCATTGCCTTGTGCATCCTCATGTCGTTGATTATTGCTGATTCTTCCGCCTTTAGGGGCAATTTCCCACCCCTAGGACAAGAGAGTGCCCTGGACCTCTATTCGCTCCTCCGCCCTCTTTGACAAGACTGTTGGCAGAATGAGGCTGACTTCTTATGCCGGAAGTCTTCGGCCGCCAATGCTGACTATTTGTCAAAGTTTAGGCAGAGGCGGGGCTCGAACCCAGGACCGAAGGCGTTTTGATTATGAATCAAAAACGCTACCCCTAGTTCCTAAAACAACTTAATTCCGCCACATTTACACTTAGAATCACTGCAAATCTTAGGGAGAGACATACCTTTGACATATTTTTCTTGTTGTTATTCAATAATCTCATGTAGAATAATGTTATGGGCTAACTCATCTTTAAGAAAGAATGTCTTCGTTGCTCAGAAACGTGCCGTAAGAGGAATATGTGGTGCTCAACCAAGATCACCTTGACAGCTTTGTTAAAAAAGCTGGGTATGTTGACTACTGCTTGACAGTATATTTATTCCCTCATGAATTTCGTTATAAATAATCTACTACAGTTCAAAAGCAACAATGACGTACATAATTACAATACCAGAAGGAAAAATGATATTCATTACTCCACATGTATGTTATCTTTAGCGCACAAAGTGGAGTACCATGTTGCAGCAAATTTGGGATGCGAATGCAAAATTACTTGTTCCACATCATTACAGTTTATAGTGTAAAACGATCCATGGAACGTGCAACTAGCTAACCAACTAACTATCCTTCAGGTAAAATGCTCTTCCCTTCATGTACCTGCAGTTAAGCAGAGAAAGCTCTGCTGCGGAATGGGTAACAGGTGCATTATAGCGTGCTATTTAAACTAAACAGCAAATGCAATTTTACTACAAAGTTATAGTACGTGGGACAGTACGACTCTTTTGCGCAAAACGCCTAAACTGCACGCAGATTTACCGTGAAATTCTGGCGGTATGTGAACCAAATGCAATGTTGCGTCCAGCCATAGTTAAATGGTGCCAACAATTTGATCAAAGCAGCAAAACCGTGCTGATGCTGATACCGCTGTAGAGTCTAGATCAGTGGTTCTCAACCTTCTTTTGTTCACAGTACTCTATGTAATGTAGCTAGTTCTCACGGCTCACAGCCGTAGGACCTGTCAATAATGAGAGGAGGCTAAAGTACGAGTCAGCAAAAGTACGACATCATCTGTCAAGCACGCTCAATACTTGTCTCCACCAGTCGGTTGTTGGTAGACTCGCACTCCTAAGTCAGTCCGTCTTGGTCATATTTTGAGGCTGATTTTTAGTTACTTACACGCGTGTTTGCATTGTGCGGTTAATGTGTTAAGTTTTCAGTGTGGATAAATACTTGAATAAAAGGAAAAATATTAAAAATGTTTCAGTGACAGAAAAGTGACAAAGAACAAATTCCAGAAGTTTAGTCTCGTGAAATCACAGCAAACTACTGGAACGTTCAGTAAGTACCAAGAGATTTATTTACACTTTAGATTTAAGTCCCATAGTGCTCAGAGCCATTTGAGCCATTTAAGTTCACTGAACTTGCAAACTGTCCATTACCACGATGTGTCGTGTGCAGAGAGAAACCAAGCAATGGATTCATGGTCCCTAGTAAACTGAAAAGACATTTGAATAGCAAACACGGTAACTAATAGGAACTATTTTAACCGATTAACTTCATCGGCAGAAAAGCAAGTCAAAGTTATGGTGCAGAGGAAAACTTTCTCTGAAAAAGCCGAATTGGCGACATATAAATTTGCCGAAATAGTAGCGGAAAAGATGCAATCCCATACTATTGCTGGCGGCGTAAATTTTCCTGCATGTAAGCATACAGTGAAATTGATTTTGCTGATGGCACAGAGAAGGAAATATCTATAGTTCCATTGTCAAACAATAGTACGAGTGTTTCCCGGCTTCACTACAGCTCGACTAGTCAAGTTATATGAATAAGAGGTGTCGATGACTGAGTTACATAAAACACCCAGCACATAAGAAACGGGCCGTTCTGAAAACAGGGTATTTCGGGTTGCGCAACCTGTACCCAGCAATGGCTGGGATATTCAAAAGATTTAGCACATTGCTTCGTGAATAGTGAGCATCTGAAACTGAAGACTATTGCAACAGATATTTAAAGTGTTTTAGATTCAGCCATTATATGACCAGGCAACATGTTTCCAGTCATCAACAGTCCAATGGTCGGTGTTTGGCCCAGGCGAGAAGTGAAGCTTTGTGTCGCGTAGTCATCAAGCGTACACGAGTGGGCCTTCGGCTTCGAAAGCCCATATCGATGATGTTCCGTCGAAGTGTTCGGACGCTGACACTTATTGATTGCCCAGCACTGAAAACTGCAGGTCTGTGGAAGAGTTGCCCTTCTGAGGCGTTGAACGATTCTCTTCAGTCTCGTAGATCCTGTTCTTGCAGGATGTTTTTCCAGCTGCAGCGATGTCAAAGATTTGATGTTTTACCCGATTCCTGATATTCAAAGTACACTCGTCAAATAGTCGTACGGGAAAATACCCACTTCGTCGCATTCTAGGAGAGGCTGTGTCCCATCGCTCGTGCGCCGACCGTAACACCACTTTCAGACCCACTTAAATCTTGATAACCTGCCATTGTAGCAACAGCAACAGTAACAACTCCGCCAGACACTTGTCATCTTATATAGGCGTTGCCCCCACAGCGCAGTATTCTGTCTGTTTACATATCTCTGTATTTCAATACGCATGCCTATACCAGTTTCTTTGGCGCTTCAGTGTAGTATCTACGGTGGTCTCTATCGTCAACACTATGCTATTTCCGGCCGCGATCGCGGTTAGGCATCTTGCTGTGCTACAGAAGCTCCGATTCACGGACTAAAGAATCGTTACAGATTAATGGAACGTTCTGAACTTTGTAGGAACTTGGCGACTAATCGAAAATAGCATGACATATTGTGTCACTGTAAACTGTAGGTACTATTTATTAAAAGCTCTTTACTTGTCTTAACCATGTGCAGGCCGGCTCAGTGGCTACGCAGTCAGCGTTGCAGATGGCTAACCAAAGAGACCAGGTTCAATCCCCGCTGGTCAGGGAGTTGTTGCTCTGTTCTATTTACATTACTATCGTCATTATTGACATTCCACCGTTTAGGTGGCTGTAAGGGCACGCACCGAAAGCCAACAATTTATAAACAAATGATAATGCTAAAGGGATATTTTTTAATTCTCCCAGTACGTGAATTAAGGTAGAAACTTGTGCTGAAATTGGAGTGGGACAACTGAATGAAGAGAAAGAAGTTAATTATTAACGCATAGACGACATTTCGTTTATTTCACACGGAAAATCGGTTAAGACGAAAAAGAATGGAGAAAATAGTTAGCCGCAGCCCAATCTTAACAGCGTTCATTTAATTTGTAGGACGTCAGAAGAAGATTCTATTTCTCAAGACGGTATCTGCTACTTGAGTTAAGAAGGAATCTAGGAGGAATTTTGACTTGCGCATGCGGCTACAAAGTTTTATTTTCATAAGAATCACCCAATTTTAAAAGGGTATATCATACAACCATACGTATAGATTCTCCGTGAACGGTTTACAATTACTTTTATAGTCGAAGTTTTTGTTTTCCTTTTCACAAACGACGATTGTGCACTCCGCCAAACGCACGACAAACCTCCAAACGGTAGTCAACTTCCCCCCATACTTTTACGAGTATATCTTGAGTTACTGCATTCAGTACTGTCATGCGGCGTCGCAGTTCACCCAAAGGCTTGAAACTTTATGCTCAAGGGACTCATTGCAAAATTGAGTGACAAGACGTGCTTACGTTAGCTGTTAAACGAAGCGTAATAGTGTTATCAGTTGAAACTTCCTATTCTGGTGTAGCCCCTACCCTTCCTGTACAGGCTGTGTACTATAATAGATGAATAACTTTTTTTTCTTCTCTCTGTGTAATGTTTCGGTATGATTTCTCTAATTGCGTGATGTTTCAAAAATGCAGTTGTAACTGCAACGTCACCTTTAAACTGCATCTCAATAAGATGATCACACTTAAACTGTATCTCAAGAAAATGATCACATTTCAACTGTATCTCAAAAAAATGATAAATGAATTTTTGCTCTAGGTCCCCCCCCCCCCCCCCCCTTAGCTGAGTGGCCAGCGCGTCTCACCGCCATGCACCGGGCCCGGGTTTGATTCCCGGCACGAAAGCAGATTGTTTTCGGTGTTGCGTGTTCATCATCAACGACACTCAGGTCGTTGAACGCCGCCTCCAGCGAAAAGACTTGCAGTGGGGACTCCCAGCCCAGCCATCACTGCCATAAAACCATTTAATTTTATTCTACAAAATTCAAGTCTTCGTGTACTAGCTAGAAACCAGAAGGGAATATTCTTATTATTGTGCAGACAGTAGGCGGTGACCTAGAAGTGATAAAACTATCCTACTTTTGAACCGGTATGCATGTGACAGCATGCCTATCTAATATGTTCCTAAGGGCCGCGCTTAAAAACGAGGTTTTTTAGGCGCTCATACCTCGGGTACTATTGCCGATAAAAAGGGAAGGCCGACTGTTTCGAATAACCCTTGCGCTGGGGAACATTTGTATACCCAGCAGAAGAATCTTCTGTGTCACTATTCTACAGTACAGGTTGAGTATGAATATTCCACACTTCCACCTGCTTGGGGGAATTGAGAAAATCGGTTCTATTTGCGTTTCATGCGGTCTGACATGGGATTGATTGGATTTATGAAGGTGCCATTAGTTCATGGGCGGTTCTTTGAAAAACTGCACAAAAAGGGTTTTGGTACTATATTTTCGCCGTCACCAGACGATCAAAACTCAACCATAGTTCCAGGAGAGTTACGCACAGTAAATGGTTCAAACAGACCTGCAAATTTTCTTGCCATCCTCATTTTTTCCTAAGATACAGAGATTCAAGGTTACCCTGCTTCTACACATAAAATCCGGTATGAGGTGAAATCTGAATAATAAATCATTGCTGCTAATTCCTCAAATTTTAACGGTATATTCTCTAACCATTTATCTAAAAGAGCCATCGCTCTGTTTTCGAAAATATTTATATATTATAGAAAAACACCCATAGAACCTGTTTTTTGGGCACCAAAACTCAGCCGAAAATTCCGAAACGTCTATGCGTAGCAAATGGCTGAAATTTTTACGATATATGCCCAAAATTCCGGTGTCGAACAACCATGAAAATTTTCTTCATATTTTTGTCAGTTTTAGAGATACAGAGGTTGAAATTTACTGTACTTGTAGATGTAAAATCCGATGTGAGGCAAAATAGTAGCTTACGAAGTGACATAGAGCAGATAAGGTACTGTAAAGTGTTTCCGTTACCATCCGGGAATCGCATGGTGTAGAACCGAAACATCTTCAAAACTTTTGCACATAAAATCCGATCTGAAGTGTAAAATTATAGTCTTATGTTACTTGAATTTTCCATAAGTAAACTATTTAAGTTTTATTCACCAATATATTTTTTATACGAGTTACATTCTCTGCTACAGCAGGGAAAAGAAGGGAAACAGCGAAAAAATGCTCCTATTGGACCACAAAAAATGCGAATATCTTTCAACATTGAAACGACACTGACTGAAAATAGGGTGCAAGCTGCCCCCTCCTCCCATGCTCAGCATCTTTAAAAATTATTCCAAAAATTTTGACATGCAAAGGTATTCGAGTTTTTTATGCTGAGAGAGAAGGAGAAACTGACATTGACAGACACTCGGAAAATTGAGAGACAGAGGTAATGACTATGAGAACGAGGATGAGAGAGATAGTGACAAGGAGAAGAGACAGCATCTGTGCGAAAGAAGGAATGAGATATTAGCAGTAAGAGATAGCAAGAGGGTGACAGTGACAGCGAGAGTATAATACTGGGGCAGAGCGAAGGGAACTGTGGCTGTGAGGCAGAAGAGAGTGACAGAGAGATGTGGTGTCACCGCCAGACACCACACTTGCTAGGTGGTAGCCTTTAAATGGGCCGCGGTCCGTTAGTATATGTCGGACCCGCGTGTCGCCACTATCAGTGATTACAGACCGAGCGCCGCCACACGGCAGGTCTAGAGAGACTTCCTAGCACTCGCCCCAGTTGTACAGCCGACTTTGCTAGCGATGGTTCACTGACAAATTACGCTCTCATTTGCCGTAGCCTTCAACTACGTCATTTGCTACGACCTAGCAAGGCGCCATTACCAGTTACTATTGATGCTGTAAAACATGTACCGTCAAGAGCGATGTTAACCAATTATGGATTAAAGTTAAGTATTCCAGCAGCTACGTACTATTTTTGTTAGTCTCATTTACTTGTCCTGTTCCAGACCTCACGCCAGCCTGCGTGAGCTTAACGCGTGCCTTTCGGCTTCCTCCTAGTGAACTGGCTGTCTTGCCAGTCCACAACAAGAGACACAAAGAGAAAAAAATGGTTCAAATGGCTCTGAGCACTATGGGACTTAACTACTGTGGTCATGAGTCCCCTAGAACTTAGAACTACTTAAACCTAACCAACCTAAGGACATCACACACATCCATGCCCGAGTCAGGACTCGAACCTGCGACCGAAGCAGTCGCGCGGTTCCGGACTGCGCGCCTAGAACCGCTAGACCACCACGGCCGGCACAAAGGGAAAATGACAGTGAGTTGGGCAGATAATGACAATAAGTTGAGCTGAATGACTGAGTATGAAAGGGCAACTGGGAGTGAATGGGTATGATTGACACAGCGATGAATTAGTGGGTGAGAGTGAATTACTCCGGTACTAAGTTGTTGTTTCCTTGGTGTATCACAATCTGTTCCATTAAGCGATCCCTTCTTCTAGACTGTTGTGCCACAAAGTTTTTTTCTCTCAAATTCCATGCAGTACTTCTCGTCAGGTCCATGGGTAAATTTCGTCCAGTGTGTGACATTTATTCTAAACTGAACATGACAATCTGTAAATGAGTAATAGTTGAATACAGAGATCAGCTATACGTAATATGATGTATGACGTTCTCGTCACTACTCATAAGACACAACTGAAATCAACTAGCGAGACAGAGCGGATGAAGTTATATTTGTGGAAAGAGGCCAAAATAAATTACTGTCAGTTGCAATGAACATGTAAACTTTATTTATTAAAACACACAATCACACAAGCAAGAATCAAAAACTCTCTAAGTTTTAACGGAAGACGTCCTTTGATTTAATTTAAATCGACTGAAGGGCACATCGAAAATCTAAGGCACAAGGCCTAAGCAAGGAATTGAGGCACAGGAGTTCTTCTGGAGGTCTCACTTCTTTAGAAAGAAAATTTCTTTTATCTTCAATATAAATAGGCTGAAAGCCTTACCTTAAAGTTTTCCCATAGAATTCGCTGAAGGCCACACATTAATCGAGAACAGTGTTACGGCTTATGGCCGAGACAAAGATTTTCAATGTTTGGCCTAAATAGGCTGAAACTCGGCTGAAATCGGCATATCAACAAAACAATTTAACGGCTTGAGGCCTAGGAAGAAAAGCTTTCAATTTGAAAAGGTTGAAGGCCGTATCTTAAAATATTTCGTGTAAAACTCGGCTGAAGGCCTCATACTAAAGAATAACAATCTTATGGCTTAAGGGCAAGACAAGGATTTCGAATTTTTAATTTGAGAGAGATTAAAACTCGGCTGAAGGCCACACACCACGCAGAAAACAATTTTACAGCTTAAGGCCTGAAGGGAAGAGCTTCTAATTTTCAACTAAAACAGGCTAAGGCTTTATCCTAAAATGCTTCAAATAAAACTCGGCTGAAGGCCACATACGAAACCCAAATAATCTCACAGCTTAAAGCCCAGACAAAGAAATTTCAAATGTTTAATTTAAGCTGGAAAACTCGGCTGAAGGCCACATAAAAACTAGAAAACATTTTTTACAGCTTAAGGCCTAGACAAAATTTTTCAACTTTTGATCTGAAAAGACTGAAAACTCGGCTGAAGGCCACGTACCAAACTGAAACAAATTTACAGCTCAAGGTCTAGGCACAAGGAATTTTCAATTTTAATTTTGAAAGGCTGAAACTCGGCTGTAGGCCACCTATCAAATAAGAAATATTTTTTTTTGTTTTTACAGCTTAAGGCCTAAGAAGAAAAGCCTTGCTATTTTAATAAGCTAAAACTCGGCTGCAGGCCATATAGAGTACTTAATACTAAAGGAAATCACTATGTAAAACAGAAGGACCGGCGCTCAGAAGGTTCCAAGGGCCGCCCTGGGAAGGTAACATTAACGCACATTTAGGTGAGATAGGCAGCCAGACAGACAACCTCTTAATTGGAAGGCAACCCAACCGAAAGCTAGCCGACGAACCAACTAAGAAGATCAGTTATGCTCTAACTGACCAGCAAAATGACAAGATGTCAATAGCACAACGTTCTGGATGCTGGTGCCCAATCCAGCCAATCCGCCCAAAACTACCAACAACACCTCAGCTGTCGAACTACATGCTGCGCTGGTCACCATCAACACAACAAGGAATATACACTGCCGAATACTATGTCAACGACGAGGGCAGGTCACTGGAACGTCAACGGCCACAAGGCAGAAGATACCGCTGGTACACTTCATTAATGAAGGAATGAACTAAATCAATACCACACAGAAAGAGGTTGCAATTCTAGCCGACTTCAATGCACATACGTTGTTGCTCTCGGAAATCTCCCAGAAAGCGACAACCAGGATCAAACGAAGAGATGCGATAGCAGTTGAGGCTTGATAGTAGGTTAAGTGAGCACTCAATTTTAGTGTCCATGGTCGGTGAGCGACGAACTTCGTAACCCACGCAAGAAACACCTCAAAACTCGAACCGCGTGTGCACGCCGCCAGCGACTCCGGCCTGAATTCATGCCACGGAGACTTCCCCGCAGCTGTGCCCCAACCGACCGACTGGCTCACATATGCAAACGGTCAAAAGACCAATACAAGTCGGCCGATGAGACGACCGACCGTACGACCAACCAACAGTCGTTCCCACTCCAGCGTCCTTCCGTCGGACGGTGCATGTGTGTCCCCAGCGGTCGGCAAGTACTGTATGCCAGCACCTCACTGGCGCTCCGTCACCGACGCTGCTCCGTGCCCAACTGCACTCATGGTCCGTCTCCAATTGACTTCCAGACACACAACGACCCGGAAATACTATCTGTGGCTCCAGTGCACTTATCGATGAGCGCTGCTGTTGCCACTCACGGGCAAGTAAGGCAGAAGTTAGTGACGCCAGTAAATGGAATAAGACAACGAGTCGGCAGTACCGTAAAATATGATGACAAACAATAAATAGCATGAACACTATCCGCGCATGGCCCAACAATGGTCAACTGTCGCCTGCTAAATCTGTATGTAGTTATAAATGTTACTTCTGTATTATACAGAAAATTTAAAAATGGATATTTTAAATCCACAGGTTCGTCGTGGCCTTACAGCTGATCCTTACCTGAGCAACGAAAACGATGCTCTGATTTAATTTCTGAATTAATATGCTGAGTTGCGTGCCCCTGAAAGAAATCACCGCCTAGCCTTAAAATTCACTTCAGTTGCTTGTCAATAAGGATTGATATGTGGCCAAGACTGCAGTAGTGCAATGCGTGTCACCGAAGTAATGTTAAATTTTACTTTCAAACACTAAGAGGAGAACTTGATAAACTGAGAGCGAGAAAATGAAGAAGTTCGTTTTGGCCTGAAGTTATGTAATGATACGGAAACACCAAATGTTGAGAAATGCTCTTACATCCATTAGACAGTGTGGTAAAATTGTTGGCATGTTCTCTCAATTTCGGAAAAGTGGTTGATCTTCAGCATAATCTACCTATCATTGAAGTACTGGGCGAACTAATGATACAGTGAAACCTCTGGTAGCTGCCACATGAACCAGCCATCCACAGCTGGAGCCAAATTGAACTTTTAGTTTCAATGGGTGCGTTAAAATTCAGCACTAGACTCCGTCTTCGCTCATATAGAAGATGTAGTTTTGTGGAACAAAATGAGGAGGAAAATAGTTTGCACACACACCTGTTAGCGATGTATAAGACCTCCGACGTAGATAAGGGGATAATTGCACTTTTCGTTTTGTTTTCGTTGCATTAACCACACATGGTAGGGTAATGGTAGAGTTCGGTTGTTGTCAGCCAAATTTGCGCTGACTGGTAGTGACGCAGAAGCATTTCTAGTTGAGAGTATATGTTGGGGTGGACTGGCGAAACATCTCAAAAACCTTCATCTCAACCTGACGACCGGAACCACCTCTAATATTTTACTGAGCTACTAAGTACCAGACAGAAAATATGAAGGCAGCAGCTGAGTGGTAAGCTCGTCTGATTAACGTGCGGAGAAACCCCCTTCAGTTCCCAATATTGCCGGAGATATTTCTTTGATGGCAGGACTGGAACGGATGAGGACAGGTCGATTTATGAGCTACATGAAGGGGGAGTGGCCATTTGAAGGTCGGAAATATAAGGACTGAAACGTCGACTAGCTGACCACATGCACTCCATACTGCATCCAGATGAAGTCGTTTGCGGAGGATGACACGGCGTAATGTGGTCTTAAGACAGTCGTCGCTGTGTGTGTGTGTGTGTGTGTGTCTGTGTGTGTAGGAGTGAGTAAGTGTGTGTGTGTGAGTGTGTGTGTGTGTGTGTGTGTGTGTGTGTGTGTGTGTCTGTGTGTGTAGGAGTGAGTAAGTGTGTGTGTGTGAGTGTGTGTGTGTGTGTGTGTGTGCGTGCGCGCGCGGGTGTGTGTGTGTGTGTGTGTGTGTATGTGTGTGTGTGTGTGTGTGTGTGTGTGTGTGTATGAGTGAGTAAGTGAGTGAGTGAGTGTGTGTGTGTGTGTGTGTGTGTGTGTGTGTGTGCGTGCGCGCGCGCGGGTGTGTGTGCGTGTGTGTGTGTGTGTGTGTGTGTGTGTGTGTGTGTGTGTGTGTGTGTGTGCGAGTGCGTGTGTATGCGTGTGCTTCGTGCGTATGTATGTGTTAGTGTGTGTAACAGAATAGTGTTCTTACTAGTCTTGGTGGCATTTCGCGATACCTATCCAGGAAAATAACACGCCTGTCCTTCACATGATAAGGTTGAAGGTTCACTTGGCGGAGATATAAACTTTGGTATTTGAGCTAGACGCGAAGTGTTCTGTGTACCTATATACTCCTCACTTTGGGAGAGTACTTACCACTGTTGTCACAAATAGCGGTGGTCTTGCAGAAGATGTTTATAAAAGAACGTGTAATACAAAGCTGTGATAACTGCAGTAATGTATTGTTCCCCGGTAACGACTCATAAATCTGCATTCTTCTGTTTGTGTATATACATGAAGGTAACGCCAAGGTTGGAAAGGCGTTTGGACATACAAGTCTTAACGTTGAAACTGAAGGAATATGAAGAAATGAAGCACACATTGGTTTCGACTCACTTGCTACATCAGTTAATGAGGATACTCAGTAATAAATGTTCTTCCAATAACCCTGTACATTCTTAGTGATTTACAGCTTAGTTTCCGAACACGGCATTTCTTAATCGAAATGTCCATTTCTATCAAAATACTAAACAACCACTTTTCATTCATCAACAAATTTTCCTAGCGCTCTACATCTATGAGCCATCATTTTCTTCAGGTTTCCAAGTGAAGTTCACCCTTGTCTCGAGTAGATTTTAAATGTTTTTGCTTAAATTTTCAAGTTTACTTGAATCCCCGTTTTTCACACGCATAAGAGTCCTATGTATCTTTGGAAAAACTTAGAAGAAATAATTCTTTTATTTTTATCTTATAAATGACATTTATCTGCGAACAGTGCAATAACATTTTATAACAAGAAAGTGCCTCTCCTTTTTATACGCACCGTTCTGGAAGGAGCTTCTGCCTTTTTTCTGCCGAGTCGTTCTTGTAGCTGGCTCCGTTTCTCAGTTTCAGGGATTTTAGTGTTCCAGATGGCAGCCTGGTACGCTATGTGAAGCGTTTGAATATCAAGGGAAGAAAAACGTAAAAGGTTCAATTAAAATGCTCTTTTTATAGTAAACGGATTTCACATGCGCGATTCTTCCCAAACGGTTGTTGATTGAAGAGGACATGAAAATTCACGATAGGTATGAAACTTTGAACACAGAATCATTACATTCAGCATTATCAATCAGCAGATTTTCGATTCTATCCATTCAGAGTAGTTTACTACATTTTGATCCATAATGAACGCTGACGCCAAAGGACGTCGTTACGACAATACTGTTACCGTATCCCGAGAGCGCTGCAAAACGGGCACGGAATATGCGTATTGAAATCGCACGTAATACGACGCTGAGCGTGGAATCCACGATAATTTTACGATCCGCAACGAAATCAAAGAGTGTAGTTAACCGAACAGCCTGGAATTCTGCATCATAAGAGATATTTACTATCACTCCCCATTACTAACGGAAAATGAAATTAGTATCTGGCCAGATTATGAAAAGCGACACACTGAAATCAATTTTTGCCGTGCAACTGCGTGATCAGAATGTAGTGGCGAATGGAATACAATTCTAGATGGCGCGCAGGTCTGAATGCATAAAATTTTCAAGTTGTGCTGTTTTATTAAAGACATATGTAAAGACTACACAGATGCCTAAGTCTAGCGTCCTGCAAATATTTCCGACAGTGTGTCTCATCTGGCAGGACTTCTAAATTCTGATGTCTGCAAATTGGCATACTATAGAAACCAATCATACCGCAGTATCAATACTAGTAGCTTTGTGGTGGTTATACAGAGTAATATCTTTGTTATTAAAATACATGTCCGGCCCCGGTAGCTGAGTGGTCAGCTTGACGGAATGTCAATCCTAAGATCCCGAGTTCGATTCCCGGCTGGGTCGGAGATTTTCTCCGCTGAGGGACTGGGTGTTGTGTTGTCCTAACCATCATCATTTCATCCCCATCGACGCGCAGATCGCCGAAGTGGCGTCAAATCGAAAAACCTGCACCACGCGAACGGTCTACCCGACGGGGTGCCTTACCCACACGACATTTCATTTTTTTTCATTAAAATACATGCCAGTAGCTGATTTTGCGACAGTGATTCACGAACATCACAAAGGTTCATTCATGGCTATACACACTCTTTATTAACAGATAATTGTGAAGCAACGCACCCTATTTCTTCAAATCAGTGTGTTCAGAGGAAACGAAAAGAAACACCTTTTCATTTGGAAAAAATGTCACTGTTGCACCTCGGTAGGGGTCCACGAGGTCACTGCCAGAGTCGATGTTCAAACTGCCGTATGGTTCATAATGTTTAAGAGATGTCGTCCTTTTACGTCAATGTTTATCTGAAATCTGTGAGCTAATTATATTGTTATTTATGCCGTATTTTATGGTTTTATAGACAAGGTTAGCAATTATTCTTGGTTTTAAAATGTTGTATTGAAATGTCCATCGAAACTAAACTTGCGCTGTCTGTCTTTTGTCGTTTTGTCGTGTGGTAAAGAGCTGTGGCAGATTGCTTGTTGCGTGCTCTAGAGTCCATTGTAAGTCGCCGCGTTTATGTGAAGATTCCTCCGCTAACCTCTCCATCGTATCTCGAACTCCACGTTGACGTAGTGCAGCTGAAACTTTCTATTGTAATTAGAATGACTAGAAAGAGTAATATTTATGTTCGAGTTTCACATAATTATTTATCAGAGATGAGCACTCGTTTACTTCCTTCTCGAATACAACTTTTATTCTTACTGTAGAGTTGTAATACGTAGTTTTCACAATTATAAGCTTCCTTCGTCTTTATGACTGAAAGAAAGAATCGGAATCCCTAACATTACATTCAACAACAGAGAAAATAAAAACCAGAGATAATGCAATGGTAATGTTCGCTTTTCTTATGTAAGGAGCAACGTCTTTGGTTACCACACACAGCACAGTATCTGAGACAGCTATTTCCGTAATAACATGTGATACTACATAATTATTTCTAACACACTCATAAAACAAGATTTTTAACATGGCCGCAGCTTCAGCCGAACGGGCAAGCACTTCTCCTGAAATGTGTGTCGGTATCTTGTACACCTAATGCTTCACCTCCCTCCACTAAAAGAAATATGAGCCGTGGGATCGACAGAACGTCGTGACCACGGTACCTGTCAACCCCTTACTGGATATTCGAAACTGAGAAAACTGAATTGGATTAAGTCTAAAAGAATATATCATTCGGAACAACCTTCGATAAGTTAATGATATTGTTCTGTTGGTCTCCAAAACAAATAAACTTCTACAACCAGTGGATGAATTCGACAAGCATGTTAGGAAGTAGGTCTCAACATAAATTACAATAATATTATATCTAACAAACAATCAATACATCGGAATAAATTCTTATAACTAGCAATGAAGCCATAGAAATTGATGACGAGTTTTGTCGCTCAGGGCAGTTCAAGACCATTTACTGGATGGCCAGCAAAGGAAATGCAAATGTAAGAAATGGCATTGAGTGCTTTTACAGAACTAAAATGAATTTTACGAAGCTATCGACATGTCTGAAACTTGAATATTCAACTCTTATTCCAATATTTGTGTTGTGACAGTGGACATGGGTTTCAATGCAAAGGGCTTCAAATAATTAGAGTTACAGGAAGAGTTATGGGAAAGATGCATTTGGGAAGTAGTAGAGGAAACAAAAAACAAAAATAAAACAAAACAACGAAAAAATTACAGTAAAAGCCTGCACTGAAATTGGAATGGGGAAACTGCTAGATATTTCATATCATGTCTCTCCATTATAAGTAATGTGAGCAATAGGCTACGCATGGTGACATGGTATACTGCACGCAGTTAGTGGATCACACTTTGAATCGAAATTCTCAGTTTTAGAAGGGCTGAAATTACAATGAAATCCATATAGATACGAATTCAGAAAATTAATACCATATCCATATAATAAATACTGACGAAGGTATTAGCACTCACTTATAAAACTATCCGTAACAACAATAACAAAAGCTAGACACGTTACGTATGCGTATTACACACCTTTCGACGGAAAAGTCAGCTACAAAAGACCATATTTATCTTAATATTGAACAGACAAACTAGTTGTCATTAATAATTTATTTACTAATTATTAACAGTCCAAAACGAAGAGTTCTCCACAGATACACTATAGATTAGCATCAGCCTGAATTAATTCCTCCTCTACTTCAGTTTGTTTGTATTTGGTTAATAACGATTTTTTTAAATTAATATTTCTAAGCGGGATATTACTGTAGCGTAGTACAACAGCTGCAAGCTGAATAAAGTCAACTGTTTCACAAGTGCTTGTCATTCGTTATATGACGCACAAAACATAAATCATATATGATTATTCTACGATGTTTAACTTTTAATGATGTAATATCTTTCTGAAAATTGTGTAAACATGTGGATCATATGAATCTGACATAGGTAAAATTGTAAAAGTTGTACTCAGTAGAATGATGGCCTTACTCAAAGATGTTCGCTTGATCGTTGTAACTGGTGACAGAAGTTGCAGATACAGGGGCAGAGCACACTGCAGGTTCGTGTCTTATTAGATAAGGCCGCTGTAAGATTTGAGTGGCCAGTGACCCGCGAGTGTATAATCGACAGATCGGAGAAGGGAATATTTAGATGTGTCCACATTTGTCAATTACTTCTTTTTTTTTCATTGTAATAGTTTGGGGCTTAAAAGTATTTGAGCACTGAATGCTAACATAGGTTGCAGTGATTGAATTTTGCTATGGTGTATTGGTTATGACGCATTATCTTGAACTTCAGGAAATAAATTATTGTGAGTGGTTTGGCGTACTGCACAATACCCATGGTTTACATTCGTCGCTGCTTGCGAACGCTGTGCTTGCTCTGCTAGGTCAGTTATTTCATCTCTTATTGCTTCACCGTGTTTGAATGATAGCCTGTGTAAAGCCCTGATTTGGAGTAACGCCTGTTTGCTCTGAATAAATTGTTAGTGAACTTCAGTTCTTGTGTACTTTATTGAATAACCGATTCGTTTGTATACATGCTTTTGTAATCTATTCACTGATTTATATTCTTCTGGGCCCGCTGAGTACTATACGTCTTTTAAGAATATTGTGTAATTATAATTCCAATTACACTGCCAAGTTTCATTACTTTTATTTTTACAATGAGCCTATTTTAGCTGAACCGCCATCTCTAAGTAATACTTGGTACATTATTTCTGATTTTGTAAGTCATTATTAAATACATTCCATTATTATACATTTTTACATAAGTCTGATGGTTTTCACATCCATGAGATATCTGTGGTTCTGTCACTGTGTAATTGCTTGTTAGCATTATTGGAGTTATAATGGTCAGCTATCACCTTATTTGGCTTATTGCTTTATTTAGTTGTCAAATTATGTTGTTTCTATCAGGGTTTTCGTGAAAGTTTCTTTTTTTCTTTTTTGATACATAATTCAGCGATATTGTGTGGTTACAGGCCTTTCTGTTTATGATTGCTCTTTTGGGGGTTTTAAGCATTGCTACTGTTGCTCTTCTCTTTAATATTATCGATTTTTATGGTAGTACGTATTTTTCAACTTCTGCTATTATATATAAAGAATATAATCTGACAACTACAGAAAGAAATGTGTCAGGAAGGGTGACAACCGACTATTGCTACTCAAGTAACACCGAAGAAACGTAATCAACACGCAAAGAGCTAGTGACAAAAACATCGATATCGTATGGATATCACAACCATTAGACTTAAGTAAAACGTCTAATAATGAAATCTCTTTAATAATTGACTATAAAATCAAAAATAATATACCAAGATTATGGACCGTTACTTACAGATAACCTGATGATGGCGATTCAGCTGAAACAGAGCTTTTGTAAAAATAAAAGTGATCAAACTTAGCAGAGTATTTGAAATTTTAATTATAAAATATCGTTATTCACTGATTGCTCGGTAGGTATGTAATATGAATGGTGCTTGCGTAGGAGGCTAAAGCAACAGTGCATATCCGAATCCATAATTTGCATACGTGCCACATGCTCGCACAGACCAAGATTATGTTCTCTCACTCTGGAACAAATTAATTTCAGCTGACAAGAATTTATTTCTCACTACTTATCTGTTACCAAAAACTCTACAAACGTTGTAGTATCCTAGTCCTTGCATCAGCTAAGTCATCTGTTCTGTACGACCTTCATGATATACGGATATCACTAAAATACAATCCATAGAACAAAATATTCTCTATCACTCCAAGACGAATCGAGGCGTCCAATTTCCAATCTCGATTTTCACCTGATGGTAGGCTGGCTAGGTTTACTTTTACTGCCTATACACTATGTTATCAAAAGTACCCGGACACCCCCAAAAACATACGTTTTTCATATCAGATGCATTGTGCTGCCATCTACTGCCAGGTACTCCATATCAGCGACGTCAGTGTTCATTAGACAGCCGCGTGGAGTGCTCGACGGAACTCGTGGACTTCGAACATGGTCAGGTGATTGGGTGTCACTTGTGCTATACTTTGATTTCCACACTCCTAAACATCCCTAGGTCCTCTGTTTCCGATGTGGTAGTGAAGTGGAAACGTGAAGGGACACGTACAGCACAATAGCGTACCAGCCGAACTCGTCTGTTGACTGATAGAGACCGCCGACAATTGAAGAGGATCGTAATGTGTAATAGGCAGACATCTATCCAGACCATCACACAGGAATTCTAAATTGCATCAGTACTATGACAGTTAACTGGGAGGTGAGAAAACTTGGATTTGATGGTCGAGCGGCTACTCATAAGCCACACATCACGCTGGTAAATGCCAAACGACGTATGCGTAAAAAGGATAAACATTGGACGAATGAACTGTGGAGAAACGTTGTATGGAGTGATGAATCACGGTACACAATGTGCCGATCCGATGGCAGGGTGTGGGTATGGCGAATGCCCAGTGAACGTCAACTGCCAACGTGCGTAGTGCCAACAGTAAAATTTGGAGGCGGTGGTGTCATGGTGTGTTAGTGTTTCTCATGGAGCAGCTTGCAGGCCTTGTTTTGCGTGGCACTATCACAGCCTAGGCCTACACTCATGTCTTAAACACCTTCTTGTTTCCCACTGTTGAAAAGCAGTTCGGGGATGGCGACTGTATCTTTCAACACGATCGAGCACCTGTTCGTAGTGCACGGCCCGTGGCGGAGTGGTTACACGACAATAACATCCCTGTAATGGACTGGCCTGCACAGAGTGTTGGCCTGAATCCTATAGAACAACTTTGGGATGTTTTGGAACGCTGACCTCGTGCCAAGTCTCATCGACTGAGAACGATACCTCTCCTCAGTGCAGCAGTCCGTGAAGAAAGGGCTGCCATTCCCCAAGAAACCTTCCGACACCAGACTGAACGTATGCCTGCGACAGTGGAAGCTGACGTCAGGGCTAAGGGTGGACCAACACCATATTGAATTTCAGCATTATCGTTGGAGAGCGCCACGGACTTGTACGTCATTTTCAGCCAGGTGCCTGGATTCTTTTGATCACATAGTGTATGTCTACACAAACATTAAATATAATTTTGTAATTGCAGTACTGTGCCGGTTCTCACGGTTCTCTGACGTCTTTTCACCATTTGTTCTACAGCAATAAGACAGATTGAGCACAGGATAATTTTATTTTGAAATTATGTAGAGTTGGAGAGAACTAAATGTTTTTAGATTTATCATCGCATCGTTTAGTCAGCTGCAGAACGGGATGACATGGATAAAGATGAAGGGCGTCCCAGCGGATCAAAGCGTAAATGGCAAGTGTTGCGCACTTGAGAACTGGATATTGAAAGAACAACAGCTATATTTTTTCGAAAGATTGCAGCTTCGTACCTAGCAACTTCGCAGGTTGAGTGGCATAAACAAGTGTTGCTGTGGACACTTTTCAAAACAGATATCTCGAAAACGACTCGCGCTATAATCCTGAATCCAAGACCATTGACGTCCTAATTGATCCTACTTTTAGTTTATTATTGTCAATAGGCATTGTTCCATTTACAAATGTGTATGTTTGCACAAAAAGTACACTTTGTAGGTGTTATAACAGTCTATTGATTGGCAAACAGTACCAGCACCTGACCATCAATACATTCTGTGAAAACAGCACATCAGTAGCACTTTTCATTTCCGCATTTATTGTAATACATGTTTTAGGTGGTACACACTGTATTTAACCACCATATAACGCCTAACCACTAGTTTCATGAGTCTATCATTTCCATCCTCAAACCAGGACATGTTCAAAACTTTTATTTTGTCAACAGTGCTATTTTCCTGCCTATCAGACATGAAATAATTTTCCTGCCTATCAGATATGAAATAACGCACTTGAATACACTGATATCACGTGACAAAAGCGTGAATATTATATAACGTAATTTTTCATATAATAAGTTTCCTGAAAAGTTATCGGAGGTAGAAACTTTTGGATTTGAATTTGAACAGCTCTAATTGTACAATATCGTTCCAGCGTCGTGATTACGCTGTTTCTCCGCCTCCAGTAACCCATGAGCTGTTAACAGCAACGCTCCTTCTCTGTAGAGCCCCAGATTGGCTCTTACAGACCTTTATATGTCTGGAAGGCAATATCCGGTACCGTGTTCTCCTCGCTGTGCCCTGCTTCACAGCTCTGCACTCATCGGTCCCGTTGGCACGCTCTCACACCATTGGCAGTAGCGAGAACCTCCCGTTTACGCGCCACGCGTCCTCCTTCGTCCGGTTAACCGAGTTGACCCGACTTGGGCCGAAGCGACAGAAGACCGAAGGCCCAGCCGATTACGTGATGGGAATGTCACCGGAGAAGGCGTCGTCGGAGTCCTCTCCTTACCCCATCCTATCGGCTCCCTTCCTACCCCTTCCTTACTGCTTGCGCCTTTCGTCTCTCTCCCCCACCGCTACTTCCCTCCCTCCGCCAATTCCCCCCTCCACCCCTCCCCCCCTCCTTGCACCCTTCAACGCCCACAACTGAGCCGCTAGTCTCCTACCTATTTCTGGTGACATCGCTCGCCTTGGCCCCCACCCCACCGCCGTATGCTCAAACTCTTAGCATTACCGACCCTACCGATCTGAGAATTACGTTTGACGGGCTCTCCGAGTTCCTTGGCTGTTTTCTTGTTTAATCTGGAAGGCTCAATCAAAACTTCACCGTCTTAAATTAGAGTCTAAATCTGGAGTATGCCTCTTAAAATGGCGGCCGTCTCTGCCTTTCCCCACCTCGACATAAACACGCAACACAATTGAAAGTGCTTCTTACTCAGATTTTCCGCTGTTTTACAGCGCTGCATCGAACAAAAAGATGTCCGTCTCTCTTTTAATAAATGAAACTCTCAGTGTTTGGAACTCCATCAGTCCGTAATGTACTAAAAAGAAAAGTTATTCAAACAGGTTATAAAGTGACAAGCAATGGACTTCTACTTTTCCTGAGTGCTATCGAAAAAATTCTCAGTCAGAAGGCCTGAAAGAATTCCACGCTGACAACACAACATTTTATTTCTTGCTTGGAACTGTTTTCTTCTCCTTCCTTTTCCTTCAAAACTCTGAAATGTTGTAGGGAAACAATGACAGAAAAGAACATTTCTGCTAGCAGTCTTGGTATTAAGGAGAACACCTATTTCCCTTGAGAAGTATAACAGGCATCGTCTTCAGTTTTAAAAATTTGTATCTTTTCTGCTGCACAAGGCACTGTGGACCATTATACGTAATCTGCTTCTCATATTCTTTCACTTACTTGTGAGTGAGATGGTCGTAGAGAAATATACTCCGATTAAAATAACACATTTGTTAAGTTTTTAAAAATCGATGATTGGAGAAATGAAGATTAAGCGTAGGTGGGCCATATACCAGAAAAACAAGGAGGAATATTAATTTTACTGAAGATATATTGGCTTAAATTACTGAGAACAACATTCCAGAATTTCACGTTGTAGAAGGCATATGCATTAATGGTACATCAGAACAGTTCACAAACATGGAACGCTAATAACTAACCAAAAATAATGTTCTCCATTCCTATCGAATGAAGTACATTGTAATCTAATTATTGTTTCTATCCGAAAACATTCTGTAAATGATTTTGGAAGTTTGTTTTTGAGTAACTTTCTCTTCAGTATCAGCTATTTCTATTGAAACCCCATAATCTCAGGAATTTCTTCGTACCTCTAGCTGCTTCGCAGATCTCAACTGGCATTACTTGTAGAATGTCATTATTTAGAAAATTGTCTGTGTATCTGAATTACATTTTGAGCTTTACAATCGCTTAAAGAGATCTTTGAATCCTTACCTAGTTCACAGACTGTTAGTAGTTACTGTGGTATCTACCATTTTAACTTTCGAAATCTGACGCCTAACACCAAATAATCCATTGTGATTTTTTCATGCACTTATTGTTTCTCAAATCAAAATATAATAATGTAGTATTCTGTAAGAGACATCTACGAAAAGTGCTATTTAAATGATTCTGTGTTCCTGTTATCGTTTACTCGAAACTACCGCCTTTTTCTTGGAAGCTGTTTCATTCTACTCGAGACTTCTTCTTTTTCTTATGTATTGCTTGGAGATCTTGGCAAGGCGGCATCACAGCAGATAACGAACGAATTCACGAAATGAAGACGGTATAATTTTCGAATATGTTTGGAGGAATTGTATTCGACGAAGACTGCGCAACGATTATGCTGCCACCATTACTATATGTCGCATAGGGATCTTTCGAACGAGATAAGAGGTACTGGGGCACCTAGACATATAAGCAGCCATTTCCCATCGTGAACTGAAGAGAAATTAAAATCGATGATGTTGATACAGTATATCCTATGCTATGCACTGTACATTGGCTTGCCGGGTATATATGAAGGTGTGGATGTAGTTTTTTCATACATGCAACATCTATTACTGTTTCCTCGAGCACATTTGTTATATATCTGGCCATTTCGTCTATATTATCTTCATTCTCTAAGATAGTAAATTCGTTGACCTTACATGTCCCTTCCAATCCTTAAACAAATCTGCATGTGATTTCCTATTCGATGGATTTTTTTTTTTTTTTTGCTAGATTACTGCTTTTTCTCCAACTCTTACAACTGAATGGTAGTTGAAATTATAAAATAGTTTGAGATCCACACATCCCCACAAAATTTCTCAAAAATATCTGTTGTCTCGTACAACACTTTTACGTCAACAACACCCACGAGAGAACCCGATCATAACATAATACTCTATTGGCCTACCTTCCCTCCCCCTCTTTTATCAGATGTATATTCCCTAAGCCCCTGTGTTTCACACTGATGGCTGTGAAATAATCTGCTAGTACATCGGAGAAGTTATGTAGTGACTGTTTTTAAATTAAAACAAATGATTTTTCTCTTGAAACAATGGTAGCTCGCGCTTTACTTCAAAGTGATTTCCTGTACGTTACAAACTGCTGTCTCTCACGATAGTAGTTTTAAATTCGTCCTTCATTATTCTCCTTGTCATTATCATTCTCTAATTTTCTGATTGTCTTTCGTGTTGAAGCTATTAGAATACGAACATTTAACAGCCTCTTACATACTGGTATTCCTTGTTGAGGAAAAATGTGTTTGTTAACGTTTGAAATCCGAAGGGGCTAGTCCCTTATAAGAGAGGATCCGAAAAACTTTGTAAACATACCAAGTACAGTAAATAAATAAATACAAGCCTGAGAAGAACATTTTCATTATTAAATTCGTTTTAACTACACATAAGTCGACCCATAACTGGTAGCAATGAATACTGTAATGCTGCTACCAAACTGTTACACATCTGAAATGCTCTTTATTTTAGGTATCAACAAATCTCAAGTGTCAACATTCATAAGCTAATCTGTTTTCGGGCCTACCCCAAGAAAATACTAAGGCGATAATATTGCTTTATTGTTTTGACTAGTGTAATGTGATATAACTTCGCCAAATTTCGTGCACTAAATCTACAGCTCATAAAAATAAAAAGAAATGGAATGTTATCCTGACTGTAGAAGTATTTTCAGTTCCGTATTTCAGTAGAGGTACGTATAGCTGTAACACAGGCCGAAATAAATAACATCGAGTGAAACATACTGTACTGATGCACGGCGAAGTGCACTGTTGCACGACGATTAATCACTCAATAAAAGTGTAATGCCATTTTGGAGCAATATCAATAAAAAACGCACATGCGACTTTTATCACTGGTGGCAGTGTTCATAACAACGGGAACAATGGTAGTGCATAAAAGTTTTAGATTACAGGTAATATGACGTAGCTTATGAACACATTTTTTTCCTTCTCACATTGTCTACATAGGTCACAATTGTGAATCAAAGACACACTTCCCCATCCCCGTAGATGGAGTGGCTGTCTGCGTAGGAAGCACTAGAATGTTTGACTTTGCCCAATGAGTCGATGTGTTCCTCGAACTACCATCTTCGGAACAGAACCTACGTCGTCAGATTGTGTTTGGGTGAAATATTTCACACAAATATCATCTAAACAAACCTGTAGAAGGTACATACCGAAACATGTAGTATGAGGGACATATCACCTCAGTGGCAAATATTGCACGTATTATTGCCAATAGCGGCTGTCGAAAGAAGTATCTTTAACTTGAAAAGGCCATGGTGAAATATCAGCGAAAAGTCGTAAATAAATTTTGGTGAATACGGAGAACTGTTTCCAAACGAATAAAATGTATACAATACTACATCCACGTCCAAATCTACACGGATACTCCGCAGGCCACCGTACGGTGCGTGGCGGAGGGTGCCCTGTACCACTACCAGTCATTTCCTTTCCCATAACACTCGAAAATAAACCAAGGGAAAAACGACCGTGTATATCCCTCTGTATGAGCCCCAGTTTCTCGTATCTTACCTTCGTGGTTCTTACACGCAATCTACGTTAATGGTATAGAATCGTACGATAGTCAGCTTCAAATGCTAGCTCTCTAAATTATCTCAATAGTGTTTCTCGAAAAGAAACTGTTAAGAAAGAACTATAATTCATGCGTTGCTAGAGGAAATACACCTCAAAAACAATTCTAACGGGAAGTAGCAGCGAAGCACGTCTTCAACGGCATCCTAATTAGGAGTCAATCATTTTCCTGTAAATTTGGAATAGATGCAGTTCAAAGCACGCAAAACCAGAAATGTTTCTGCTTAGAAAGTCATAATTTTGTAATCTACGTTATTTTATTTCCCGCAAATGCTTTTATTAAAATCAAATTAATAGCAATTTCAGGTAGATACAAGCTCTACGTGGATTTCTACACATTTTTTTGTGCAGACTTAATAGGATATCTGTCAGAGTTTTCCGTAGTGAAAAATGTAGTTTGTTATTTCGCACATTCCATGACACGAAGACGTAAAATATTGAGTTAAAAGTTCGTATTTAATAGTTGATGAGGCAAGTAACATTTAGTGTCACTACGACACTACTCTTCACGATTGATAACTTTTTATTGTGTTGAACTGATCATATTTTCCTTAACTATATGGTAAATAGGACTTTTTGGGAAAAGTCAGGAATTAAAAACTCAAAAATGTTTCACCACGAGCGTTTGTATGAAAATACGTTGCTACAAAACCTGTGAAAATTAGAAATACAGTGAAACATTATGTTGTTTAGGGTTTATAATTTTCTAGAAAACTGTTTTTGTGAACAATGTTAGAGAGTAGACGGTTGATTGATATCAATAAGTAGCAATAAGACGTCAAAAAGGAACTAATATCCAATATAGGAGGATTACTGAAAGCGTGTTAACAATGCTGAAATGCGTTAATGTGTTGGGTTTTAATATATGATAGTCACGTTGCGATTTAGCCGTTCTTTGCGATATAGATGTCGAGCAGCTGTCAATAAGACTCTGCTGCGTTTTGTACAGATCTGTTGCTCAAATTAAAGGTAGTTACACAAACGGGATATAAAATATCTGTATGTGATATGTATAGGTAATTTGTACGAAAAACGCCGGCCGTGGTGGCCGAGCGGTTGTGGGCGCTTCAGTCTGGAACTGCGCGACTGCTACGGTCACAGGTTCGAATCCTGCCTCGGGAATGGATATGTGTGATGTCCTTAGGTTAGTTGGGTTTAAGTAGTTCAAAGTTCTAGGGGATTGATGATCTCAGAGCCATTTTGTAAGAAAAACATACAATATGAACAGCAGTGATACTATATTGTCCACATAATCCAACGTAAAAGAGATATCATAGTTTTATTTTAGAGAAAATGGTTAAACTGAGGCCACCACAAATACGATGGAACGTCTTACTGTGAATGCAAGTCCGCAGCTCGTGGTCGTGCGGTAGCGTTCTCGCTTCCCACGCCCGGGTTCCCGGGTTCGATTCCCGGCGGGGTCAGGGATTTTCTCTGCCTCGTGATGACTGGGTGTTGTGTGCTGTCCTTAGGTTAGTTAGGTTTAAGTAGTTCTAAGTTCTAGGGGACTGATGACCATAGATGTTAAGTCCCATAGTGCTCAGAGCCATTTGAACCATTTTGTAAATGCAAACATGAAATTGCGTTTTTGCAAGAAGGCGTAATCATTAATCTGTGCAAAAGCGAAACAGAGCCAGAAACTCTCTCCCAAATACAGGTATTCATAATTTTGAACATAGGAAGTTTAACTGTTTTAGCTTAATGTTCCCATTTCTGAATGAAGTGTGCAAACGACATAACACAGGCCCCGCATCCGCGTGATGTTGATTGTAAAAGAAGACTGATGATGTTAGAACAACAGAAACTTGTCGCAGTGTGAAGGTAGTTTGGATGTCTTTTGATAATAAAGTCTACATATTCATTTTGGAAATTTATTTATCAGTAATTATTAACAATAAAAGCAACGTAATTTGTTTCCAATCCGCTGAATGCACAAGTTTTCAACGCGTGTAAGTTTAGGGATTATCGACTGAGAACATCAGTACACTCATGTCTTATATTAGGTTTCTTTCAATTTGGAGGATTCACAGACACAGTATTTAGAATTAGCGCAATATTTACTACGCTTATGTAATCGGCGCTGTACTTCGTCTCTCGAGGCAAACCCCATTTTTATTAAAATCAATTAAAAAAGTCATATTTCGAAACTGCCAGGAGCTACTGATAAATATTTCCTCTATCTACTACCGGTTTCCATCATCTGATCAGCTTCAAGTAACATAAAATTATTTACAACAGCGTACGTGGCAACTATCTTACTGTGGCGTCCTGTGCTACTGCCGTCAATAACAACTACGTTATAAAGACAACGGTAAAAATAATATAATATCACAACCAATGAATCTTCATAACCGCTGCATTCAGGTTACTAGTTTTCTTGGGGAGCACACTGTTTACATTCAGGTTAACTGTCAGTACAATCAGTACGAGAGGACCCGCGCTAAGGACATTGCACAACAAGAGTACATGTTCCTGGTTCCTGCAGAGACAGTTCAGCTGAGATACGGATAAGAGGTGTCTCACGTAGTACAAGTGAAATGGCGCGACAATTAGAAACATACTTCAAAGTTGGATTCCGCGGGACAGAACTAGTGGGCAAAGCGACTAAATAGCACACTGGTTTACCGAGAAATTCTTGCGGTGTCGGGACCAAATGCAATTCCGCGTGCAGCCGTAGGGAAATGGTGCCAACAATTTGACTAAGGCCACTCAGACGTGGCTAACAGTGATTGAGAAGGAAGACCGTCGACATCGGCCACAGAACACAACGTCCAGGCAACTTCGTAGTAATCGAAGCTTCTCCAGCGACCAGGATGTTCACTCAATATTTCTCAATTGGCTCCGTGATTAACGAACGGATTTATGCTGACGAGGAACTCAGCGAGTTGTAGAACATTCCCACCGTTGTTTATAGAGACTTCCCATGTTGAAAAATAATGTAATGAATCCACGCCTTGCAGCATTCAATAAAAGTTATTTGGTCTGCCAGAATATCTAGTAACTTTTTTGAAGTCCCCGCGAACTAATCGCTGAAGCGCATCCTTTTATAATTTTTGCTATGTTTTCATAAATGAGTTTTTAGCGACCAAACAAATGAGAACGACCCGTTCGTAATCGTGAGTTGTCGCATTCAAAGCATATGGTCGAATAGCGACGGAAAAGAAAAACGATAATATTTTAAAATATTTTTCCAATTATGGAGATTTCTGCAAGTAAGGAACATTCATTAAATATCCATTCCTGTTTAATGATTGCATCAGGCCAATGTACAGTGCTGGCTGTCATCATCGATTGGTCACGTTCGACCGCATAAGTTCGCTGGGATTCTCATACGTGTAATTGTTAAATGGAAACTGTGGGACTTCGTTATAATAGATACAGGTTCGCACTGCGGTCAAGAAATAATCAACGATGGAGAGTACGAAGTGCGTGATCGTTCGCTTACCAAATAACCCGACACCAGCTTATTTAAAACGGCCAGAAAATTAAATGCGTGTACTAAATGAAATTGCAGGATTGAAAGTTAATCGTTTCTAAGAAATTTAATTGCGTCCTTGAATGTAATATTATTATTACTGAACGGATAATATACTGTTTTAAAAACTTACGTCTGGTTCAGACAAAGGCCTGGAGAAGAAGAATAACTGTGGTGTCGATAGTAACGATGCCACGATATGGTTTCAAAGGTTGGCACTACCACGAGACACCGACGACAGCGCCCTGTAGCTGGTGCTGTGCAGCTCTACGAGCTCCGCTACAGATTCTGCCCATTTCATCAGGTGCAGACAGCCAGGACACTTCGCTTAAACTTCGCACCACCTTGTAAGTTATGTAATCGTTTATCACCTTGTTTTTGCACCGGTAAACAATTTTCTAGCAGTGCCGACTTGTATTACCTTTTCCCGTTCCTACCCACGCGCCGCCTCCCAGGCGGGATACAAAAATAACGAACGGATTAAAAGAAAAAAGAAGAACAAATTTTGCAGTCACTTAAAACAGATTATTAACAGTGTCTTTGGTTTCCAAAGACAAATCAGTCTGTTACTAATGCAAACGGAAAATGAACTTCCGCATGTAATAACTTACAGTTGTATACATAACATTAATGCTTGATGGAGACAATGTTCCAAGGAACCGTCGTTATACCGTATAAGGTACAGCGCAATTAAAACCCACTATAGCCTTATAGCCATTAGAAACGGCTACAGTCATTTAGTACATCAGTATATCAGCAAGAATTACAGTGAGCGTTCAAAAACTTCAATTGTTGCAGTGAATAGGAAGGCGGCGCATCTGCGGTAGTGCCTAAGCGAGTATTTCCGAATGAAAATGGCGGATCACGTATAGAAAACATACTGCGTGTTAGAATTTAACACATGCGGTTTTGTCATCACTCTTTGGAGAAGATTTCGTTAGCGGAAGAAACAGGTTTCTTGAAATATCAACAACATCCGCATATGTCATCGGCTGTTTGAAATATGTCTGTGCAAAGGAAACAGGATCGACGTCGGCGAAATACATTGACGGAAAAAACCGCAACACCCAAAATTATTAAGGTAGAGTAATGCAATTTCGGGAATACATTTGTATAGGTAACATTTTTAAATGATTCAGACTGCAAGATCAAAGGTTAATGTAACTGCGAGATAAGCCATTGCAAATGTGAAATGCTGATACATCAATAGCCAGTGTAACTTCCATGCCTGTTGCACATGGTTGATCAGTACAGGAAGTGTTAATGCTGTCTGAGGATAAAGCTGGAGTTGTCGTCCGATTACATCCAATATGTGACAGAATGTAGACATATCTGGTGATCGTGCACTCTACTGTATAGCATGCTGGGTTACAACAACGAGTATGTGGACGAGCGTTATCCTGTTGGAAAACACTCCCTGGAAGGCTGCACATGAATAGCAGCACAACAGATTTACATACGGATATGCAGTAAGGATAAGTGAGATGATTACGAGTGTGGTCCTGCTGTCATACGAAATCGCACGCCACACCATAGCTCCAGGGGTATGTCCGGTGTGTCTAGCACGCAGACAGGTTGATTGCAGGCCAGGCCCTCAGCTGGTCTCCTCCGAACCATCTCACGGCCATCAATGGCGCCGAGGTAGAACCAACTTTCATCGGAGAACACATCTCCACTACGCCCTCTACTGAGCTTTCGCTTGACGCCAGTGTTTTCGCAAATGGTGATGGTTTCGGGTCAGTGGAACGCACGCTACAGAGCGTGTGTCTTGGAGCTGTCCTTGAAGTAACTGATTTGTAACACTTCGTTGTGCCATTGTGGTGCCAACTACTGCTAACATTGCTGCTGCTAATGCAATACGATGCATCAGAGCCAATCGCCGAGCGCGATTGCCTTTGCTCTTGGTAGTGGCACGTGGCCGTCCATAGCCCGGTTTTCGTACGTTCTCGTGACCACCGCTGCCAGCAATCACGTGCAATGTATACATTACTGCCAAGTCCATCTGCAATATCGCAGAAGGAAGCTAGAGCTTCTTCTATCCGCATTAAAAGACCTCGTTTAATCTCAGTGCGGTATTGATAATGGGATCTTTGTCGCTTTAAAGGCATTCTTGATTTAAATCAACTCATCGTATTGAATCTCGAAGCGTGTATTTAAAGTAAACCTGATTTTCATCGTCATAGTGGCGCTGCTAGCGCCATTCTTATACGACTGAATTTGAATAGATATCATGTTTCAGATGTAAAAACACGCCTACCACCTTTCGTTTATGTTCCACTGCTTCTTTTCCAGTCAATGTAGATTGTAGCAATGATGTTCTTCGCGACCTAGGAGAGTCCTGTAGAACACGTCATAAATATGTCAAAAAATTCTGAACTTTTACTCCATCTGTGTCGTTAGGCGTTACATAGTTACCGCCGTTTATGATTGCTGATTTCGTTTTGAACTGTCCTGCATTTACCATTGACGGCAGTGACATAGAATGTCTTTTGTTTTATTTGATGCCGTAGTAAGAACGTTGCTGTCTTGGCTGTCGTGAACACTTTTCTTATACCTGAACATAAGACTTACCTTATCAGCAGCTATTATTTTTGAAATGCGACACTTTCCTCAATACCTTACGGGCTGTACACTGTACCGTAGCACTTCCAGTACAGCGTATCGAGTTTTCTCCTTAGGTGTGGTCATTCTCACACACTTGACTTCTTTGTACCTGACTCACAGCGGGACAGCGTAAGCAACAAGGTGTTGGTGCGGTTATCGATCACGATGTTAAACACGGGCCCTCGGCATGGCGTGAAAAATATTTTCCCCTAACCGGAGCAGCAACTAAGCCGCTGCGCGCCTGGCGCTCACGAAGGGAGAGTGCGGTCGTGATGTGGCCGGATAAGGGCGGATTATAAAGCGGAATGAGGTGCTCCACGAGGTGAGGCGTTGATTCGTGTCGGAGACAAGGTATCGGCGGCGCGTGGGGCCACGCCCGTCCAAATTAACGAACGGCCGGTTCGCGCCTCGGCGGCCGCCTTGCGCTCCGCCCCACCCACGCCAGGCATGGCTTTGACTGTGAAGCACTGTGCGCGAGGTTGCCGCCTTACGTCGCAGCAGTAGTCTCTCTTCCGTAGCCAAGACGTGTAAGAGCGCCCCACGCCGCCTCCCCTATCCTCTTCCCAGTACACAACTTAACGAAGAAAACAAAATGCGATCGCTATGCATTATCCTTTTCAGATGATGTGGTTCCGTTTGAAGCCACCTAGAATCTTCTCATTTCGTGGCGTATGCTACATCTGTAGTCACCCTTTAAGGGGGGTAGGACGTCAAATGGGCCGACTTGGTGCAGGACAGGCATCACAGGACATTTTAATTTCCAGTGTCTATAATTTTACAAATAAATTCATAAAACTTTGCCAGAATAACCGGGAAGGATTCAGGATTCACACTCATTGCAGTGGAAGTTCGAAAACATAACAAAATGAATTGTTTTTACGTGTGAAATTTCATCATTTTTTTCACTTACTAATGGTTGCATTTGTTGCTATAGGTACACTTTTCTTCATAACTTAGAGAGATTCCTCTATGAATCTTGCACAGCATACGTACCATACTTACAGGTGTATGAAACTCTACAATTTATTTAATTTATGAAAAAATGAATGATCTGTTCTATTTTAAACTTCATGTTTAGAAAAAGCAGAAATTTTGTAGTTAATTACCTCAGTTTTTACCACAGTTTTTAATAAATTTGGAAAATTCTAGAGTTTCATACACCTTTGAGTATGGTTTGTAAGCTGTGCAAAATTCATCGAACCATCTCTCTTACTTATGAAGAAAAGCGTACCTATAGCAACAAATGCTGCAAATAGTAAGTGAAAAAAATGATGAAATTTCACATGTAAAGAAAATGACTTCGTTATGTTTTCGAACTTCCACTGCTATGAGTGTGAATTCTGAATCCTTCCTGGTCATGCTGACAAAGTTTTATGAATTGATTTGTAAAAGTGTAGACAGTGGAAATTAAAATGTCCTGTGGTGCCTCTCCTGCTCCAAAATGGCCCGTTTGACATCCTACCCCCCCCCTCCCCCCCCCCCCATAAGTCTCCTGTAGATGCTGCCCTGTAGCAGCTACAGCTTGAACAACTCCATAACTTTCGAATCTTACCAATTAGACGAGCAAACGTAGGAGCCATACTGGAATGCAGTGCACGATTATCCTTGTTTTCAAGCTGTGATTGAATTTCTCTCCACAACGCAGGTTGTGTGCGTGGATTAGATACGGAAAACTTGCCTGTTCAAATTTATACTCTGTGTACTGCGACAGTAATAAAATTTACGCATTTACTTTAATAAATACTGTGGCAGCTTCTTTTTAAACCTCCGTGCTCAAAGGGCAATATGAGTAACTGAGACTGGTTGTTCTGTTCCTAGATTCACACGATGCGTTCGTGCGGAATAAAGGAAGAGGAAATCCTGCGCACCTTTAGGAAAGGATCTCTGTTGATGCTGACTCGGACTGACAGCAGCAGTAAAAATGGAGATGTTTTAGCTGAAGACAGCGATCTGAGTTCCGGACGAAATAATCAGCGTTGTCTTGCGTTATTCCAGAGAGTGAGTGGAAAGAACACTTATTAAAATAATGTAAAACTGTTGTCGCAGTCGTAAAGCATACAAAGGAACCTAAGCACCTACCACCACATAGCACCTGAAGGCACTATGTACGAGGGCGGTTCAGAAAGTAACCTCCGATTGGTCACAGTGCGGGTTGTGGGGGGAGTAGCGACGCCATCTGTGCGTTCACGCACTCAACAGGTCAGTCGGCATCAAGCCGTGGTCGAGTGAACGTCGTACCTGCGCTAGTTTAGTTTTTGTGGCAGTTTGAAATGTGTGCTGCAATAGAAAACCCCGCCAAATATGAAGTGCGTGCTGTCATAAGGTTTTTTACAGCCAAAGGATATTCTGCAGCAGCTATTCATCGTGAGCTTTGTGCCGTGTACGGACCAAGAGTTATGATTGAAGGAGTTGTCCGTGAATGGGTACGTTTATTTAAAAGTGGACGAGAAAACGTTCATGATGAAGAGAGGAGTGGTAGACCATCATTGGTGACTGACGAACTCCTTCAGACAGTTGATGCAAAAGTTCGTGAAAATCGACGTTTCTCAATGTCGGAGTTGTCTACTGGTTTTCCACAGATTTCTAAGACTCTCTTGTACGAGATAGTGACAGCAAGATTGGGTTACCGTAAGTTCTGTGCACGATGGGTGCCCAAAATTCTTACCGACCACCACAAAACTCAAAGAATGGCCTCTGCATTAGACTTTCTGTCACGTTATGAGGACGAAGGAGAACCATTGTTAAACAGAATCGTGACCGGTGACGAAACCTGGATTAAGTACGTGAACCCTGAGACAAAAGAACAATCAAAGATGTGGGCACATTCAAATTCGCCTACCAAACCAAGAAAAGCCTCGCAAGATTTTTCTGCCAGAAAACTGATGGCAACGGTGTTTTGGGATGCCAAAGGGGTGTTGTTGGTTGAATTCATGGAACGTGGTACGACCATTAATCAAGACGTGCACTGTGAAACAATAAAAAAGTTACGACGGGCTATACAGATCAAACGCCGTGGTATGCTGACTTCCGGTATCGTTTTTTTGCACGATAACGCCCGTCCTCACTCTGCTCGCAGAACAACGGCCCTTCTTGAGTCCTTCAAGTGGGACGTTATCAACCATCCACCTTACAGCCCAGACCTGGCGCCAAGTGATTATCACCTCTTCATGCATTTGAAGAAATGGCTCGGGTCACAGCGGTTTGATGACGACGAAGAGCTCAAAGATGCGGTCACAGGCTGGCTCCAGGCACTCGTAGATTGTAGCACAAAGAAGGAACATCATAGAAGGAGATGGAAGTGTGCTCTCCGTCAAGCAACCCTTTGCCTAACTGCAGAAAGAAACTTCATTTTACGTAATCACCAAAAGTGATGGATTAATTTAAGTAACATTCGTTTTTCACATTGTTCTGTCTCTTTGTATGTCTAATAAAATCAAGAGCAGACAAAAAATAAATTTTTAATATTTCGGGTCTGAAATGATTATTATGGAATAGCTTCCTAGCCGTACAACAGAACAGTTGCACAAAAGATCGTGAGCATGTTTAAGTCTAATGGTTTCACAGTAACTTTCCAGACAAATAATCTAATTAAGTATTGCCTGAAGCATGATGTTTGTAGGAAGAGGGACACGTTTGATAGATTTAGAGAATATAAAACGCACTGCGCGTCCTGCGACGCAAAGTACAGGACTACTGTAAATGATGCATTCGTTTCCAACGTTCTGTATTTACCAAAATGTTACGTGTCCAGAAATAGGATTGGTGCACGAAGAGAACCGTAAATCCACCGAGATTGCACTGTTGCCTCCAGTTGGCCCTACGAATGTAGTGTGGTGACAAAATGGCGAGAAAAGAGATGTCCATCTTCTATAAAAGTTCAGCGTCCATTCAGAAGAAATTACGGAAAATGACCGGCATGTAAACAGTGGTCTGTGTGCTGGTATCGCAAATTTAGGTTGTCTCTGTAAACAGAAAAGTACCGGTCCACTAAATGTGTGACTTGCAAACGTGGAGAGGTAGAGAGAAAGTTTCGTACGCAGTCCAAAAAACTGACGGTCTTCGCAAGCCACGAATTTGGAATAGTGATTCCTATAACGTTGATATGCTGCAGTTATGGTTGTTACCACTACTGACTCCTGATTCCGAGAATTTTATCTCCTTGCAACACGGGGCACTCCCTCACTGGAGCATTGATGTTCATGCTACTTAAAACGACGAACGTCTGCATCGCTGGTTTGGGCGTAATGGTGAAGATGACTCTATCCTCTAATCCCTCCCCCCTCCCACCCCCCCCCACCCCCCAGCTGCTCATCATCCCGCAGGGGTTGCCTGTCCTAATGTCTTGTGAATATTTCCTTCGGAGTCACAGAATCCCCCTCACCCCCACCCCCGGCCCACCTGACAAGAACACTTGAACAGCTCAAGACCGCATCAGTGCTCTTGTGATGACCACTGACAGATTGTTGCTGCAAGGATCGGACTTGACTACTGCTTAGGACGTGTGTCGTGCGATCAGAGCGGCACTTGTAGAACATGAATAGAGTGGAATATGTGAACTTTATGAATTTACGGTTCTGTTCATAAATCAATAAAATCTGTACATGAAACACTCGAAAATATAGAACTTCGTAAACGAATGAATCATGCATAGTAGCCTTGCATATTGGACAGTCGGGAAGATCATTTTCGATTAAATACAAGGAACATAGAGGTCATTAAGAGTAACTATGACAACTCACTTGTTACGAACCATGTGAACGAAGCATGCCATCCGCTTAGGGAATAAATGATGACTTACAAATTCTGTACGTAAAAAGAAAGGACGAAAATTAGACTTTCCGGCAGAACTGGAGATTGTTTTTCATGAAAAGAAACGCAACAAAATTATTAATGCAAAAGTGAGCGACGACGGAATGAGTTTTCTTAAGTGATTACGAGAATGATTTTAAAGTAGATGCATACTTATAAATTTGCAATTCTTATTTTAAGAAACAGCTAGAGGCTAAAAGATCCTATACAATAAGCAAGTAGCGTCGCTGGAAATGAAACAGAGCGGACCTATAGAATAGCAATACCGTTGAGCCCAATATCTGCGCTTGCACATTAACTCCACATCACGGGCATACCAGTGCACAATACCCCCCCCCCCCCCCCTCGGACACCTGGAAAAGCTTCAACCTGACACTCTTGGAGGCCCCACATCATAAGGTAGACGCAACATCGTACGGCGTGCCGTCTGAGATGCGACGACGACTGACAGACGTCGACGATTTTAATTAAGACGAGTTTAGCGGCTTTTTTTCTTTTCTATTTTATTATATGAACGGTGCAAATGTGTGGCTAGACGTTCTTAACCTCATGATGTAAATTCGGCAACCTGATGATAGCCTTTTCCCTCGAAGCGAATTGTTGAGTCGTGTATAGGAAGGAAAACGGCTACATAGTACAAACAATTGTTGTGGTGCACGATTCGTACACAGTGATAAAATCGATGTCGCCGCCGGCTGTGAAACGCGTGAAACATTGTGCTGAAGTTATCAGTATCAGCGAAGAGCCGTTACACTCTACGCTGTCTGTAACACTGCAGTCAGACAATTGAGACATAGCGCTCCTATGACAGAAAAGGCATGAATCTAACATTTGTTGAAGCAATTCCATGTCAGGAGCTAGTAAATTTAGTCATAATCGATTTCCTGTTTTCCTGAGTAGAAAAGCTAGCAGACGGAGAAACCTGCCTCACACATCACTCCATACTCCCATTGTGTTTGATTTCTGGGTTCGCAATATACAAGTTAATAATGCCAATAAAATGCATAGTGCAGAACAAATATACTGAGAAAATCACCACTTTATTACAAACAACCAGTTTTTATTATACAGTAGACCTTCTTCACGTTTATATGTGCAATAACAGACACGTAATTTGATACAAACAGCAACTATCAATATACACAACATTCGTCATATAAAAAGGGACCCTCATTACAGGACAATGTCAGATCACGAAAACTTGTATCAGTATCAGTGCTAAAGACCATTTGTATCAGAACCACAAAAATGCAGCAAACGTTATATTTTTTCTCCAAGGAAAAGATGAGTGAGGGTTATACAATCTCCTGACACAAAAGAGTGGCATCGTAGAATCCGTTCCAGAGATTGTTGACTACAGAATAATGTCTAGTCACACAAAGCGTATCTCTGTTTTCGATTTATTAATGGCCAGCTAACAAGCGCAAACTTCTGTATCAAATTACCAGTAAAAAGTTAATGTAACCAAAACTAGAGAATATTATTATGTAGGCAGCAAGACTGAATATACGATCCTGTCAAAATATACACTGATGAGCCAAAAAATTATGAACACAGCCACTGCGAGGTTGTATGTTGTCTGGTGGCGCTGAGGGCACGTGACCCGGTAAGGAATGTACTTGAGCGGAGCAGAGACGAATGGGGGAATCTTTTTGAGAGCGAGCAGATCGTAAACGGGTGAAGCTGGTCGGCTGTCCGCGTGCTATTGTCATGAGGTTCTTTGGAAAGTGGTTGAAGAATACTGAAACCACGAGTAGGTACAAGAAGTTGGACGTCCATACTTCATCACAGAACACAGGAATCGGAGACATGTCCTCTCTCTAGAGCAGGATATGGTCCAATCGGTGACAGATGTGACGACAGAGTACACTGCAGACGCAGGCACACCGTCCGGGGCACAGTGCTGAATATGGTGATTCGCAGCGGAGGACCAACACCCTACGTATACCCATGTTGAGCCAACAAGCTCGTCACTTATAATTACAGTGGGGCATCATACATGAAAGAAGCCTCGAGATATTGACGGGTTTCAGATAGATTATATAATGGTAATATAGAGATTTAGGAACCAGATTTTAAATTGTAAGACATTTTTAAGGGCAGATGTGGATTCTGACCACAATCTATTGGTTATGAACTGTACATTAAAACTGAAGAAACTGCAAAAAGGTGGGAATTTAAGAAGATGGGACCTGGATAAACTGAAAGAACCAGAGGTTGTACACAGTTTCAGGGAGAGCATAAGGGAACAATTGACAGGAATGGGGGAAAGAAATACAGTAGAAGAAGAATGGGTAGCTTTGAGAGATGAAGTAGTGAAGGCAGCAGAGGATCCAGTAGGTAAAAAGACGAGGGCTAGTAGAAATCCTTGGGTAACAGAAGAAATATTGAATTTATTTGTTGAAAGAAGAAAAAGTAAAAATGCAGTAAATGAAGCAGGCAAAAAGGAATACAAACGTCTCAAAAATGAGATCGACAGGAAGTGCAAAATAGCTAAGCAGGGATGGCTAGAGGACAAATGTACGGATGTAGAGGCTTGTCTCAGTAGGGGTAAGATAGATACTGCCTACAGGAAAATTAAAGAGACCTTTGGAGAAAAGAGAACCACTTGCATGAATATCAAGAGCTCAGATGTAAACCCAGTTCTAAGCTACGAAGGGAAAGCAGGAAGATGGAACGAGTATATAGAGGGTTTATACAAGGGCGATGTTCTTGAGGACAATATAATGGAAATGGAAGAGGATGTAGATGAAGATGAAATGGGAGATACGATACTGCGTGAAGAGTTTGACAGAGCACTGACACACCCAAATCGAAACAAGACCCGGGGGGTAGACAACATTCCATTAGAACTACTGACGGTCTTGGGAGAGCCAGCCCTGACAAAACTCTACCATCTGGTGAACAAGATGTATGAGAGAGGTGAAATACCCTCAGACTTCAAGAAGAACATAATAATACCAATCCCAAAGGAAGCAGGTGCTGACAGATGTGAAAATTACCGAACAATCAGATTAATAAGTCATGGATGCAAAACAGTAACGCGAATTCTTTACAGACGAATGGAAAAACTGGTAGGAGCCGACCTCGGGGAAGATCAGTTTGGATTACGTAGAAATATTGGAAAACGTGAAGCAATACTGACGCTACGACTTATCTTAGAAGAAAGATTAGGAAAAGGCAAGCCTACGTTTCTAGCATTTGTAGACTTAGAGAAAGCTTTTGACAAGGTTGACTGGAATACTCTCTTTCAAATTCTGAAGGTGGCAGGGGTAAAATACAGGGAGTGAAAGGCTATTTACAATTTTTGCAGAAACCAGATGGCAGTTATTAGAGTCGAGGGACATGAAAGGGAAGCAGTGGTTGGGAAGGGAGTGAGACACGGTTGTAGCCTCTCCCCGATGTTATTCAAACTATATATTGAGCAAGCCGTAAAAGAAACAAAAGAAAAATTAGGAGTAGGTATTAAAATCCATTGTGAAGAAATAAAAACTTTGAGGTTCGCCGATGACATGCAATTCTGTCAGACACAGCAAAGGACTTGGAAGAGCAGTTGAACGGAATGGACAGGTTCTTGAAAGGAGGATTTAAGATGAACATCAACAAAAGCAAAACGAGGTTAATAGAATGTAGTCGAATTACGTCGGGTGATGCTGAGGGAATTAGATTAGGAAATGAGTAATAAAGGAGTTTTGCTATTTGGGGAGCAAAATAACTGATGATGGTCGAAGTAGAGAGGATATAAAATGTGGACTGGCAATGGCAAGGAAAGCGTTTCTGAAGAAAAGAATTTTGTTAACATCGAGTATAGATTTAAGTGTCAGGAAGTCGTTTCTGGAAGTATTTGTATGGAGTGTTGCCATGTACGAGTGAAACACGGACGAAAACTAGTTTTATCAAGAAGAGAATAGAAGCCTTCGAAATGTGGTGCTACTGAAGAATGCTGAAGATTAGATGGGTAGAACATATCACAAATGAGGAGGTATTGAATAGGATTGGGGAGAAGAGAAGTTTGTGGCACAACTTGACTAGAAGAAGGGATCGGTTGGTAGGACATGTTCTGAGGCATCAAAGGATCACGAATTTAGTATTGGAGGGCAGTGTGGAGGGTAAAAATCGTAGAGGGAGACCATGAGATCAATACAGTAAACAGATACAGAAGTAAGTAGGTTGCAGTAGGTACTGGAAGATGAAGAAGCTTGCACAGGATAGAGTAGCATGGAGAACTGCATCAACCAGTCTCAGGACTGAAGACCACAACAACAACAACATCATCGAAACTGGACCGTGGATCAATGGAATAGTGTCCCATGATAGGATGAAGATATAATGATGTTTTGTGTGTAACTTGGTGACAGAATCAGAGATTAATTGAATTATATTATAGTTACAAGTCACTAAATACCTGACATTCTTTTGACATCGAGCAGCAGATTAATTTATTTGAGATTGGTAGGAAGCAACTTTATCATTTCCGCGCGTTTTCATGACCGCGATGCAATCATACCCGGATCGACACTAATGGGCCAAAAGATTTACTGACTTTAAAAGAAATCTACTCTATACAATTGAAAAGGATTGTTTCAGAAATGATAGGAAAAGGATACTGTTCCTCCTGCCTCAGTGCTGTGTTCGGTCCATCAGCGTGATCGTAATTTCTGGAGATAAACTGATACTAAATGATTAACATTTAAGTAATGAGGAGATGGAGATACTTAAGGATAATTTGTCTAAATAAGCACACTTCACATATCACAGGTTTTTAATGCTGCGTACCTTTTTATGTTACAGTTACAATAGCTGGTGCGTATTAACAAAAGCTTTCCACATCACAGGCAAAACTTGAGATTAACGTCCCCTTGATGGCGCTTACTCGCAATCAATTACATAAAACTGTATGTTTTCTGATTGAGAAGACAATTAGCACATTTACAGACTATTTTGCACAAGTTATAAAATACAGATTGCGGAACGCAGCAAGTCCGCGTCCGCCCTTCATGGAATAGAATCAGTAAAAAGTGAAGCGCTCAAGGCCTCATTTGTCATGAAAAACAGAATTCTTTTTATATCATTAATCGATACGTGTACATAGAGATTTACAGCCGCCGCGCAGGAGCGGCAAAGATAAAGAATAATAGGTTCTGTCGCTGCTATGCGACGGTTCATTTCTTTTACATTACAGTTTTTTGATAACTTCAGGGCATCAGGCGTTTACTATTGAGAGTATACTAATGTTTGTGAGGCGGAAATTACCAATATTACAGGGGACATCCACCTAGGCTTAACACGGCATCTGTGATAGTAAGCGGAGACACCGTGACAGCTGTGGACTGTGAATCTTATTGAGGATCAATTGTAACTCCTCATAACTGATGTCTTCCCCAAAGGCAGTATCATCTTCCAACAGAGTAACTGTCCGCGTCACAAAGCCAGAATCGTGCTACGATTGTTTCAGGACAACGATAGTGAACTCACGTTGATGTCTCGGCCATCAAAGTGGGACGCTACTGGGTACCAACTTCGCACCCAAAAACCAGCCTCCCGTAAATTACGGGAAGTGTGTGGCCGCTTGTGTAACTATGTGGTGTCACAAACCTCTGTAAACCTGTGAAGTACTTGCCGGATCAACGTCACACTGAATCACTGCAGAATGGCTTTCCAGAGGTGCGGCAACGCGTTTTTAAGTAGGTGGTCATAACGTTTTGGCTTATCAGTGTACCTTTGTGAGCACTGTAACACAATTTGGTCGTTGTCATAACACAGTACATGGAAAACAAAGCTATACATTATCTCCCAATTACTACTCATTACGGGAGAGTGGCACAAGTTGCCCACTTCACGTATCTGGGAGAGATAATCCAACCATCAGCACTGAACTCAATGGCCAATAAAGATAGAATCTCCAGATTACAAAAAACATATAAGCTCAACTGTAATCACTATAATAAGAAATGTATTTCTATCAGTGCGAAACTAAGGCATTACAACACAGTAGTCCTGCCAGAAGCACTTTATGCTGCAGAAACTACAGTGATTCATGGTCATACGAAGATGAGAGGTCCTGAAAAGCAGGAAAGCAAAATTCTGAGGAAAATTTATGGACCAGTGTTTTGGGAAGGAATTTGGATGAAGAGGCCAACTAGAGGGATTTACCAAGACCTAGAAATAGTAACAGACACCATTAGAAAGGGAAGGATGAAATTTTATGGCCATATCAGCAGGATGAATAAAAGCAGGCTCACAAGACAAATCTTTGAGGAAGTAAGCAAGAGCAAAAACAGGACAAAGTGGATCACTGAAGCACAAGAGGACATTAAAGAACTGGGGATCACACAAGACAACATAAACGACAGAGAACAGTTTAGAAACATCATTAAAAAAACACACACTTAAACAAGAACATACGGAGAACAGAACGGGAAAAGGATGGTCGGAAGAATGCAAGAGAGAACACAGTCAAAGTATCATGGGTATTTGGGAAGAACGAAGAAAGAAGAGGAAATCATGACTACTCAAGTTCAATCGCTCTGTCAAAAGGGAATAATCGAAAATAATAATAATACAGAGTGATTATAATTAAACTTTCAAACCGCTGTAGAAATAACACCAATGGTCAGAATGACGTCAAATTGCAACAGAATATTATCAGAGAAGAGGAAATTGTATGATACAAGAAAAATAAATAGTTACAAAATGTAGCAAGAGATGGGGATGTACGCATCATAATTTAATGATGGTCGACTACAAATGACAAATGAATCATACAACAATGCCTAAGGTGTAAGTGTGACATTAAACAAACTGTACTACTCAGTGTGCATGGTTGTACAGGTGTCATACTGTTAGTTACGTTAAGCCCATTCACCACGGCAAGGTTATGTCATATCTGATACGAAAAATCGGTTTTTAATAGTCCTGAGGCCAAAAACCGCATAAAAAGCATGAATCACATCAGTTTTTAACTGAGGCCAAAAACCGCATAAAAAGCATAAATCAAAATCAAATAGGATAAAAAATTTCCGTACGACTGGCGCAAAACAGGTTCACTATTCTATCCACCGGTTTCTGCAACAAGCTGAAATCGAGAAACAACATGTACCTCAACTATCGAAGTATTACCGGGTGCATGACAGATGTTGTCATTTACGTATTCTGACACATACAGTTGCAGCTATTGATCAATTTTCCCAATATTATTTTTTCTTCTGTCACACCTTTCCCCCTTCTACGATAATATTCCGTTGCAATTTGGCGTCATTCTGACCAGTGGTATTACTTCTACAGAGTTTTGAAAGTTTAACTTTACTTATAATCACCACGGTTGATGGAAAGGAGAGTGTCTTGAAAAGAGGTTATAAGACGAACATCAACAAAAGTGAAGCTAGAGTAATGGAATGCTGTCCAACTAAATCGGGTGATGCTGAAAAAATTAGATTGAGTAATAAGACACATAAAGTAGTAGATGACTTCAGCTGTTTCAGGAGAAAAATACCTGATGACGGCCGAAAGCACGTAAAGTGTTTCTAGGAAAAGAGGAATTTGTTAACACCTCATATGAATTCGAGCATTAAGAAGACTTTTCTGAAAGCATTTGCCTGGAGTGTAGCCATGCATGTAAGTTAAATATGATCATAAGTAGTTCATTGGGGAAGAAAACTTCTAAAACGGAGTGCTACAGATGAATGCTGTAAATAAGATGGGTAGATCGAACAGATAATGAGGATATAATGAATCGAACTAGGGGACAACGAAATTTAAGGCACAGACTGACTAAAAGAAGGGATCAGATGATAAGGCACATCCTCAGGCATGAAGAAATCGTCATTTTGGTAATGGAGTGCGAAGAGAGAGACAATGGGATGACTACAGAAAACAGATTCAAATAGATGGTTGTGGCAGTAACTATTCGTAGACGAGGAGCCCTGCAAGGAATGGACTACCACGGAGAGCTGCACCAGTCTTCGAAATGAGACGTACGCCATATTACACAATTGATAATTTTTTTAAATATTTAGAAGCTTTAAATTACAGTTTCCCAAAAATCAATTTAAATATATTAAGCGTTGTGAAAGTACACTATGAAATGATCTTAACATATTAAATGAATGTTTTTTACAATTGAGACACTTATCAAATGCAAGTAAAAGAGAGGTCGCAGCCTGGTATTCATACAACAAAGAAGTACGCACTAAGTTACTGCTATTTGATGGTATCAAAGTTTCCCAAAACCACCTCACTAAGTATCGATGTGACACCGTCGGTCGTACACCGACATATAAGCACCACTGCAAGGATAGGTCGAAGAAGCATAGCACAAGAGAAATCTACGCCACTAAACAGACGTAAACAACTGGGAAGCAAATACGGATACGTTACACGACTATACTTTGCTATTCAATTGTTGAATATTGTGTCCCAGAATCGGAAATCAGAAAATGTACTAGTTAAATATAATTGTGAGTGAGGTCATGAAGACATTTTACTGGAATTGTCAAATCAACTCTAATTCAGCTTTTGCTTTTTGTATATACTACTGCTTCTCCGGCTGTCAAGAGTACAGGAGCTCTCAAGGAGCAAAGTCTTAAGAATGCAAAATCCCGTAAGAACTTTGATCTAAATAGTGTTTTCCAGAAACGACCAGCTGGATGTCTGAAGTTACGAAAACCACCTGTGATCGATCACCGGGTCACAGAAGATTTCGCGAGAGTTGAGAAGAACGGTAGACTGAAAATTCACATCAGAAGGGCCATTTAAGTCAGTATCTAAGAAAGAAGGTTGCAGGATTTGGATCTTCTTCTCTTCAAATAATCAACACTAGGTCGCATCCGATTGGCAAAAAGGGGGACATGGCCACACCTTTGAAGTAATGGAGTATATAGAAAGAGTTGCGGACGACTGTGTTGCTGAGAAGCAGACAAGATGTACTATAATAACGCCCTCTCGATTCTTTTAAAGGTGCTCTGAAGTGACAATGAGTGTTGTCTTCTGAAGGTCAAATTTAAACATTAATCCATAAATACATTTTGTACACACTCCGAAGAGGCAAAACACAATGACCACTGTTCATCACGAAAGAGAAAGCATCCCGGTGGCTTTGTAACGGCGAATCATTACAGCAACGATATTGGCTGCAGTAGGATAAACCCGCTGACAAAAGACACATTGTTATGGCCCAGCGCCTGTAAACAAGCATATAGAAAATGTCGAAGCTAGTTAGCTATTCTCGTACTACTATTGTGACCGTGGAAAGTGAATTACGGACGGTGAAACCATGAAGAGTTGACGCTGTTTTGAACGTTCATACGTCTTCAAAAAACGTGGAGGATGTAGGTTTCCCCGCTTTGTTAAGCAAGACAGGCAGATCTGGAGGCACAGCAATGTGTGGTTTTCGTGAGCAATAAAAAGAGCGGAAATGATGTTAATGTTGATCTCAATTCCAATTTTCTGTAAAGGTTCCGGAAGTATCGGTACCGAGGTGATGCAAAGTTTTTTTGATGTGTGTAGAATCCTTTAACGCAATACTGTCACCATCGGCCTACTTTCGTGGCGTTACGCGTGTATCGAGGAGTCGTTCGCCTGAATAACAGCATATCTGTACACGACCATCGACCCTACTGTGGCAAAAAAAGTAATTTATTCAAACAGCTGACAAGTATAATTTGATTCACTGTCCATTCTCTATCACTAAGTGCCCACTGAAATCATAACTAACAACGTCGTTTTGTTAACATAGGCACACGCAAGTATGACCTGCTGTTAAAAAGTCCCATTCAAGTAATATGCGCCGAAATCCGTGTTCTGCAACACTTTTGTCTGAACGATACACGCGTAACGCCACGAAAGTAGGCCGATGGGGACAGTATTGCGTTAAAGGATTCTACACACATCAAAAAAATTTTGCATCACCTCGGTACCGATACTTCCGGAACCTTTACAGAAAATTGGAATAGAGATCAACATAAACATCATTTCCGCTCTTTTTATTGCTCATGAAAACCACGCATTCATGTTGTACCACGATACAGCGAGACCCTCAGAGGTGGTGGTCCAGATTACTGTGCACTTCGGTACCTCTAATACGCAGTAGCACGCCCTCTTGCATTGATGCATGCCTGTATTCGTCGTGGCACACTATCCACAAGTTCATCAAGGCACTGTTGCTCCAGATTCTCCCACTCTTCAACGACGTTTCAGCTTAGATCCCTCAGGGTGGTTGGTGGGTCACATCGTCCTTAAGTAGCCCTTTTCAATCAATCCTAGACAAGTTCGATATGGTTCATGTCTGGAGAACATGCTGGCCACTCTAGTCGAGCGATGTCGCTATCCTGAAGCAAATCATTCACAAGATGTGCACGATAGGGACCCGCATTTTCCTCTATGAATACGAATGCCTCGCCAATATACTGCCGATATCGTTGCACTGTCGGTCAGAGGACGGCATTCACGTATCGTACAGCCGTTACGGCGTCTTCCATGACCACCACCGGCGTACGTCGACCCCACATAATGCCACGCCAAAATAGCAGGGAACCTCCACCTTGTGGCACTCGCTGGACAGTGCATTCAGCCGACCGGGTTGCCTCCAGATACGTCTCCGACGATTGTCTGGTTGAAGGCATATGCAACACTCCTCGGTGAAGAGAACGTGATGCCAATCCCGGGCGGTCCATTGTGCATGTTGTTGGACCCATCTGTACCGCGCAGCATGGTGTCGTGGTTGCAAAGATGGACCTCCTAATGGACGCAGGGAGTGAAGTTGCGCATCAAGCAGCCTATTTCGCACAGTTTGAGTCTTAGCACGATGTCCTGTGGCTGCACGAAGAGCATTATTCAACATGGTGGCCTTGCTGTCAGGGTGCCTCCGAGCCATAATCCGTAGGTAGTGGTCCTTGGGCGGCCACAGCGAGGCATGTCATCAGTTCTTGTCTCTTTGTATCTCCTCCATGTCCGAACGAGATCGTTTTGGTTCACTCCGAGACACCTGGACACTTCCATTTTTTGAGCCCTCCCTGACACAAAGAAACAATGCGGACGGGATCGAACTGCGGTATTGACCGTCTGGGCATGGTTGAACTACAGACAACACGAGCCATGGAATGACTGTAAAATGGTTCGAATGGCTCTGAGCACTATGGGATTTAACATCTGTGGTCATCAGTCACCTAGAACTTAGAACTACTTAAACCTAACTAACCTAAGGACATCACACACATCCATGCCCGAGGTTGGATTCGAACCTGCGACCGTAGCAGTCGCGCGGTTCCGGACTGAGCGCCTAGAACCGCTAGACCACCGCGGCCGGCGGAGTGACTGTAACTGATCGGCTGTCGGGCCCCCTCCGTCTAACAGTCGCTGCTCATTTATGGTTGTTTACATCTTTGGGCGGGTTTAGTGACATCACTGAACAGTCAAAGGCACTGTGTCTGTGATACAATATCCACAGTAAACGTCTGTCTTCAGGAATCCTGTGAACCAGGGTGATGAAAAACTCTTTTTGATGTGTGTATGAGACTGTGGTTGTAATCCAGGTCACCAAGAGAGGTATACAGCTCTGGACTCGGTGAATATCACTTTCGATCATCTGTAACCATTCATGACTGATGTCTCCCCCGATGGTGATGATAAGATGGTAGGATAATAGTAAAGCCAGAATCGGCTACAGGGGTTTAAGGAGCATGACAGACAATTGTTGTTGATACCTAGGAAAATCGCTTGATATGAACGCAGTGGAATAAGTTTAAGACGATTCTCGAACAGCTGCACATCCTCGAACTTCTAGCCCGTAATTGACGAGAATTGCCTGATATGTGCATAGGTATCTGACGCCACATATCTTCGAAATCGTACAAGTCATTTCTACTTGTCGAACACATGTCACGTAAAATCATGGCTTTATTGACATCCAAAGGGGACAAATAGCTTCTTTGGTCACAAGATTTTGGTTCATCATTGTATATTTTGTCTGTAAGGGACATATTCTGGCATTCTATAAAGGCCGATCAAAAGGTTTTCGTTTGAGAGCGTTACTGCAACGTATATCATCGTAAGGCGATGGCGATGAGGGCAAATAAACACCGACATGTATCCAAGGGATCAGTATGACTTTCGTGTCTTTCCGACGTTCCTGCAGTAACTGCGGAGATATCAACTATGGCCACGTTATTACCAAATGCGTTGCAACAGGCACAAAGTGCTTTTATTCTTTTCTTGGCCACCGAAAAATAAACGCAGGTAGACATCCATCGGAGAGTGGGGAATGTGTATGGGGCAGCTTGTCTGTCAGAAACCTCTGTCGTCGAATTGTGCGTCGTGTGATGTTGCTGCTTTATGATAACACAAGTCCCCATATCGTGTGATGTTGCTGCTTTATGATAACACAAGTCCCCATATCGTGTGATGTTGCTGCTTTATGATAACACAAGTCCCCGTACGTACGTCGTAACGCGAAAGCTACGCCAACTCCAGAGGGAGACACCCGGTCACCCGTCCTATAGGCTTGATCACATCCCATGCGATCATCACGTTTTCGGTCCTTTAATAATTAAATAATTAAAAAGGATAAAAATAAAAAAAGCTTGATGGGTCGAAGGACAAGAACATGCAGCAGGCAGTTACGGACTGCTTCACACAGTAGGACACAGTGTTCAACCAAACAGGTATCTTTAACTTGGTGCGACGATGGGTTTATTCTATCAACACTCATGGGGAATTGCCTCATTAGCATATCGATCGTGAACTGTATGACCTTCGAACGTTAAACTTTTTGATCGTAGCCTATACTAGATCTATGTCAAGATACCCCTAAAGCAGCAGCACTATCTAGCGAATTTCTGGTATATCCAGATATTATCTCACCACGAAATTTAACGCTTCGTACGCAGCCAATAGACAACTAATTTACCGTACTTCAGCTTCCAAATGCTGTTATTTCTAAATGGAGCACGGTTTCTAACATGTTGTAAATTTAGGATGAAAAGTCTAGTGAGCAATGTCGACTACTTTCCTGTGAGACACTATTGGCCCAGTAACAAACTAAAAAACAACAATCGCTTTACTCGTTCTCACTTCACTCAGTAGTGCCAAGTGTGGCACCATCTGGCCTGGTTTTCTAGGTAGGCAACATTTCCCGCTGCACTACGTGCAGGAACTCTCTGGTTGGGACAGTGTTTACCTAGCGGCAGGCATACACAACAAGGAGACGGCACAGTGCTGGTACGTACAGCAGTCGTCGCTCACTGGCTCGCCTGAGTGGGCTTGAGCCGTTGGAACCTTTTATAGCGCGTCGGTGCTCCTGTCGTATCAGGCTCACTGAAGATATTGGATACGTGAGGGTGATATGAAAGACAAGCACAAAAAACTTTTTTACCCCTAGTATTGCACCTGGAATGTTGAAATTACACAACTATATAGTTGGAAGTTTGCGCTACGGAGGCTACTTTGTTTTCATGTGCAGCTCTAGCAGGAGAAATCTGAACTATGAATCAAACATAGCGCGCAAGGTACTGTCGCCAACTTGTGAAGAGCAGCGAAGTGTAGTTCGATATCTGTAGACGAAAGGAATAAACCGAGTGAAATGAGGGTGGACATGCATGGCGTGTGTGAGGATGACTGTATGGACCGAGCAGGGTCTCCAGGTAACGTACGTGCTTCCAAGAGAGTCATGTCAACCTAAGTGATTAGTCACGCTTCGCGTTGCCGGTAACAGCTGCAACCCTGCAGAATGTCGGAGCAACTGAGGCAGCAATTTTGAACGACTGGCGGGTGGAACAGCGAACCTTATCGCAGTAATTCAACATTTCGCCTGTGCGGTGTAGGATACTTTTCATGGCACTTGAAATATCGTGAAGTTAGTGCTGTCTAAGTGCCTAAGAAACAGACAGTCAACCACAAGCGCCGGCTAATGATCTCAAGCTTGGATAGCTTCAAGCGTTAACTCACAGGTGAGAATGCATGACCTTCTGAAAGGAAAGGATGAGTAGAGGGCGTTCCACTACACTCCCGAAACCAAGCAGCCTCTATGTAGTGGAAACATGCTGGTTCCCCAGTACATAAAAGAAAATTCGTAATGGCTGAGTCTGCTAGGAAAGTGCTTCTGACAGTGTTCTGGGGTACGAATGACGTGTTATTGGTGGAATCTGGTGAACAAGGGACCACTGTGCATGCTGCAGCCTACATTAAAACTTTTTTTTAAGTTGCGTCATGCCCTTCGTGACAAAAAGTGGCGTAGTGCCGTTCGTGAGAAACGCCACAACATTAATGTTGACGGTTTCAAACTTCTTAATGATAATGCTCACTCCATGTTGCTGCTGCTGTTCGTGAAAATTCGCCAAATTTGGGTAGGAGGTCCTCCAGCATCCACCATACAGTCCGGACCTTGCAACGTCACACTTTCCTGCCCCGCCAACGCTTTGTGAGAGATCCAGAAGCGAAATCAGCAGTCCGCAGTGACCATTAACCAAACGACATTCTAGAACGTTGAGAACGTTTGGCGACTATGTAGGAAATAAGGCAAAAATTGTAAGTTCATTTGTGATTTTTTCTGTTGAGCTACTTATTAAATTTTTTAGTAATATAATTATTGTGCTATAGTTTCCGATATTTCTCGTATGTTGCGTATGTGGCTAGCCATGACAGTGAGCATTCTCTCCTGAAGAAGTACTGTAATCTGCTTCTTGCTAAATCGTGATTTGCCGACGCATTTCGTTCTGTTGATGTGTGACTGCAGTGATTAGGGTGTCTAGATGTTTTTTGGAAATTGAGGTTAATGGTGCCGTATGAGTGGATGTGGTCAGCAGTGGTAACGTATATTTGTTAAAAGAAGAGAATAGGTTGTTGCCTGTTTCTGACACCGAACTGTTCTGTGTAAGTTGTGGTACTTCTTTATATTAGTATATACTGAGGCGAACTGATGTTACAATACCAAGATACATATTATGGTAGCACGCAGCTGTTGAGGGTCATTGCCTACACATGGGAAGCTACAACTGTCTTGATCATTCTAGTTTATGTAAGTCTGGATTTTGCTGAAGTTCCTATCACTGACTCGTGTTTTGTAGTGTTCGTTAGTCATGCTTATTTGAATTTTTATTGAGTGTTGAGTAAATAACTGTCATTTCAATAATTTTTTATAATATCTTTTAAATATTTCATTTTTAAACTCAGTAAGAACGGCAAGTGAATTCTTTCAACTTGTTTGTGGTTATTTTGTTTAGGCAATAAATTCATTTTAATTTTGTTGGATTTGAATTTTATTAACAATTCAGTTATTTGGGCATGTTGTTTGCGTAAAAAAACGGTGTTTTTTGTCCAAATGTTCTAGACGTGTGCAAATGCTGTACTTTTAACCGGAACTTGCTCGATCGATACCATTCTTTGATCCTAAGGACCCTGATCCACGTAACATGCTTATCACTACTTACGTATCCGTTGCAAATGTCGATCATTTTTACTAAACATGTAATTTCTCAGTGATAATATCGTAAGTCAGAATGTGCAAAAGACTACAAAAAAGAAGCGAATTTCTCCCGGTTCTACACAAGAAAGAAAACATAAGCATGTGACCATGACACAGGATTGGCCAAAGACGGGCGGACTGATGAACCAAATCCCATCGTTTTCTTAATGCACACTGTATATCAAAACTTTGATGTACTTACGGCATGGTCGGAAAATATTCCTCATAGTTGTCAGAAAAAAGTAAACATGAAAGACTGGGATATAAACACGATTACTTGACATGTCTTTAATCTGAGACGAGAAAATGGGCGTATTGTTTGTATAAGAAATGGCTGACATGGAAAAGATGAAATACGTTTAACATCGCTCTACAAGCTTGGCCTCACATGAGAAAAAACTCAATTAACTAATGCTTTTTAATAGCAAGACACACAAGTTTCGACTCTCCAAATGTGTTGTGCGTATTTCTCAAAGCAGCACAAATCAAATGCAATTATCTGTACAGTAGCTGCGTTCAGTTCATCTACCGTGAAGCTTCCTTACAGCGGACGACTCCAGAAGATATTTGTTGCTGAAAGTTTTTCAGGCATTTCTCTTTAGAACGTTAGGAGCGTCTGTCTGACTTCTGTAGTAGTGTGGGAGTGGAAATTGGATCTTGCAGGAGCCACAGGGTAAAGGGTACATCTCAGATTAATCCGTTGCGTAGAATAACAGATCAACCCCACAAATCAGAGTGTCAAACATGAACTTTATCTGATTTCGACAAACTGCTGTTATTGACACGACAAAGCTCCCATAAATGGGTGAGACGTTGTACACTTTTACTGCGCTGTTTTGTTAACAGTCTACACAGGTTCATCATGCAGTAATTTTTACATATTGGGTTTGGTCTGTGGTTCGTGCCGAAATCGATCGAAAAGACTTTTGAACTGTGGTAGATGATCTTGGTGTACACTTGGTATACCTACACAGTTTGCATCACATGCACAACGGTTTGCTGCTGTGTCTAACACATCTGGTTCTACGATATGGTTGATGGCAGCACTGCAGGAAGTGGGACAAAAGATGTATGTATGTATTACAGAAACCTCTGGCAAAGTCTAATTTGCATATGGAAGGGACTGGTGTCACTGACGTTATCCAATTCAACCAGAACCCTGTTTGAAGGAAAACATGGATTTAAACACCAGTAAAAATCATCCACAGCATGAGCGTTTGAGAAAGAAGATTAATGAACAATGCGGTTTATAGCAAGAAAATGGAGAATGATCTGGAACAATGTGATATTAAATTATTCAAACGTTGGGACGGGTGTTCGGAGGTGACAACACTGACAGCAAAGCCAAATTATAAACAAACTCCAATCCTCCTTGATGAATTCGTGGTCTGGTTATGGTGAAAGCTGCAATATAAATCACTAAACCCGATTGTTGGTAGCTGTGTACTGTAACTATAATAGCTCCTCATGTATATGTACCTAAAGATGTATTATGTGGATATAGACGCTTTCATTGACTGGGTGATGGACTACGATCAGTCAACGAACAATACGAGACTGGAATAGAAGGGAGAACCGATGGAGGTACTCAAGGTACACTCTGCCACACACCGTCTCAGAAACGCTTTCTTAGCCATTGCCAGTCTACATTTTATCTCTACTTCGACCATCATCAGTTATTTTGCTCCCCAAATAGCAAAACTCATCTACTCATTTTATTACTTCTCTTCAAATCACATTAATCATGAATGGAAACATACAGCAACAGAACGTACCAGCGTGACTTCAAACACTTTGCTACAGGAAATGTTCAAAATGTCCTCCGTTAGAGAGGATACATGCATCCACCCTCCGTCGTTGGAACCCGTGATGCGCTGATGCAGCCCAGGAGAATGGCGTGTTGTATCACAGCCGTTCACAATACGAGCACGAAGAGTCTCTACATTTGGTACCGGGGTTGCGCAGACAAGAGCTTTCAAATATCCCCATAAATGAAAGTCAAGGGGGTTGAGGTCAGGAGAGCGTGGAGGCCATGGAATTCGTCCGCCTCTACCAATCCATCGGTCACCGAATCTGTTGTTGAGAAGCGTACGAACACTTGGACTGAAATGTGTAGGAGCTCCATCGCGCATGAACCCCATGTTGTGTCGTACTTGAGTATCCCGTATGATATCATGATAACGTGCTCCATTGAGCGTAGGTGGAAGAACATGGGTCTCAGTCAAGACATCACCAACAATGCCTGCCCAAACGTTCACAGAAAATCTGTGTTGATGACGTGATTGCACAATTGCGTGCGGATTCTCGTCAGCCCACACATGTTGATTGTGAAAATTTACAATTTGATCACGTTGGAATGAAGCCTCATCCGGAAAGAGAAGATTTGCACTGAAATGAGGAATGACACATTGTTTGATGAACCATTCGCAGAAGTGTACCCGTGGAGGCCAATCAACTGCTGATAGTGCCTGCACACGCTGTACATGGTACGGAAACAACTGGTTCTCCCGTAGCACTCTCCATACAGTTACTTGGTCAACGTTACCTTGTACCGCAGCAACTTCTCTGACGCTGACATTAGGGTTATTGTCAACTGCTCGAAGAATTGCCTCGTCCATTGCAGATGTCCTCGTCGTTCTAGGTCTTCCCCAGTCGCGAGTCATAGGCTGGAATGTTCCGTGCTCCCTAAGACGCCAATCAATTGCTTCGAACGTCTTCCTCTCGGGACAAATTCGTTCTGGAAATCTGTCTCGATACAAACGTACCGCGCCACGGCTATTGCCCCGTGCTAATCCATACATCAAATGGGCATCTGCCAACTCCGCATTTTTAAACATTGCACTGACTGCAAAACCACGTTCGTGATGAACACTAACCTTTTGATGCTACGTACTGATGTGCTTGATGCTAGTACTGTAGAGCAATGAGTCGCATGTCAACACAAGCACCGAAATCAACATTACCTTCCTTCAATTGGACCAACTGGCGGTGAATCGAGGAAGTACAGTACATACTGACGAAACTAAAATGAGCTCTAACATGGAAATTAAGCGTTTCCGGACACATGTCCACATAACATCTTTCCTTTATTTGTGTGTGAGGAATGTTTCCTGAAAGTTTGGCCGTACCTTTTTGTAACACCCTGTATAATATATACAAGAACATGGAGGGAACAATAAGACTACAAGACCAAGAACGAAGTGCTCAGTTTAAAAAGTATGCAAGTCAGGAACGTAGCCTTTCGTCCCTACATTTCTGTTTATACAACGAAGAAGCAATGACGGAAATAAAGGAAAGGTTCAAGAGTGTGATAAAAATTCAAGATGAAAGGATACCAGTTATAAAATTATCTGATGAAATTTCTTCCCGCAGTGAAAGTGAAGACGACTTACAGGATCAGCTGAATTCCTTTTTGCTAGAAATGGCAGTAACCCAATACTACCGTTTACACCGAGCATGAACTAGGATGTTTAATCAGCATTTTTGGGGAGCAACACTCAGCATTTCTGCTAGATGTTCATGATGAGTAAGCTGCAGACATTCTCGAACGACAGTCATGTTCTAAAGGTTGCAGGCTTATGATTTTGGTTTGACAAAGATGCGGGGGATCAATGTTTTGTCCTTACACATAAAAGTATCACTCCAGAAGAAATGTATTTTTAAAACATGCAATTTGTTTCCCTAATTTAATATTTTTACACTATGCTGGTAAATTTTTGAGAGAAAATCTCATTTTTCGCACAGTTTCCGTGCCTTTTAACAGCCTTAAGCCGCTGTGGAATAAAGACCTGTATACCTGCACGGTATCAGTCAAGGAAAGCTAGTTTGAGCCGCTGTTCAGCAGCCTTGCGAAGGGAGTCATTCTCATCAATTCTCGTTCCGTGAAGATATTCGTTCTGTTTTCTGAAGAGGTAGTGATCTCATGGTTACGGATTGCGGCTGCACGGTTTAGTGTTTCTGTTTTGGATGTTCTTGGAACCGACCTGGCCCAAATCTTTTTCATCTATAACTGTCTCAGTATTTGCATACACTTGTTTCTCCTACTCCCACTTGGATTGACTGTCCATTCATTGTTACGCGTTTGTCAGACAAAATCAGATTGTGAATACGCTGCACATTATCAGAAGTCTGTAAGTGCTAGGTCAGCTCTTGAGAGGGAGGTGCCAACTACTGGCGTCCCCATCTTCACCTAATAATCTGCGGTCAACAGAACTATCGCCATCCACCTATTTCAGCTTTTGTGGATGTTTGCCACTGTCTGGTTCTCACGACACAGGAACTGAGTAATAGCTCGTTACTTCAGACGAAAATCAAGTGCTGCAGCCATCCTGATGGAGTGCTACGATAGCCTGACTTGTGGAAACAGTTTGAATTAAATTTGAATATTAGCAGGAAGAATGTTTCTATGACCTTTGTGAATAGCAAAGATGTAGCGTGAAAGTTAGATTTTTGAAAGAAATGTTGTGCGTTTCTTTTCGAGTGCCCCTCGTACGAAGAACAAACCCATCAGCTGTATTTACTGGTTTTATTCGCACGCAATCTGTTTCACAGCACACCATCTCCAGATCCTCTATGGTCCTGGATGATCACGTTGATACCGGAATACTGTAGCCCCGAAATTAGTATTATCCTTTCTATAGGTAAGGTAGTTGTCTCGATGTCCACCAGAAATGGACATGCGGAGGACTTCTTGTCCGGAGCTCTTATTACAAGTTTATTTTCCTCTGGAGGTAGCAGGAATGCCACATACAAGAGACACACTTCACGTAACAATGCATTTCACTACTTTTAGCAGAGGAAAGACACTACGGTTCTCCCAGAGCATAATTCAGTCAATTCAGCACTCCTCCCAATAATTCATTCGCTCTGCTCACTAGTTCCGATACATTTGTTTGCAAATCCTAACTTGTCAATACTACGATTTCTTACACCCGTGTGGCTAGAAACGTAAGCTCCACCGCGACGTACGGTATTCGAGGCAGCTGTTTTAGATTTATGGGATTTCCTTCCTGCTGTCTGGACTCCCGTCTTCCTCCGCCATATTTCTCTTCCACCAGTCTGAACTTCAGCTCTCCTGCAGCAAAGAGCTCAAATAGAACGTGAACAGTGATTCACGGTGTCTGTAGCCCCCAATAACCAAGAAGAACGCTGAGTCTACCCAATGTTTCTGGAACTACAGCTGAGATACGGCTACCGACTGACTCGAGATTGACCTTATTTCCACTTTTTCTTTAAATAACTTAATTTTGTTCACAGCTTCAGATTCCACAACGAGTAAATTTTTGCGGAAATGAGATGTTTTTTCAGTCGCAGAATAATTCTGCAAGCAAAATGTCGAACTGAATTGACTATTATTCTCGATTAATTTATTTTTATCTCCACATACTTCATACTACACACAACAGCAAGGGGAAATTAGAACTGAAAATTAGTTGTGGTACGCTGAACAAGCAATAAACAAAATCTGAGGTTTCTTCCCATATTTATAAATCAGATTACACATCTTTCATAATAGAATACGTAATGTGAAACACCTCCTAATGCCTAAAAACTAGACAAATGAACATCTGCTTCTTTCATACCGTTGTTTTGTATGTTAGTCTACTTCCATTCTACACTCCTGGAAATTGAAATAAGAACACCGTGAATTCATTGTCCCAGGAAGGGGAAACTTTATTGACACATTCCTGGGGTCAGATACATCACATGATCACACTGACAGAACCACAGGCACATAGACACAGGCAACAGAGCATGCACAATGTCGGCACTAGTACAGTGTATATCCACCTTTCGCAGCAATGCAGGCTGCTATTCTCCCATGGAGACGATCGTAGAGATGCTGGATGTAGTCCTGTGGAACGGCTTGCCATGCCATTTCCACCTGGCGCCTCAGTTGGACCAGCGTTCGTGCTGGACGTGCAGACCGCGTGAGACGACGCTTCATCCAGTCCCAAACATGCTCAATGGGGTACAGATCCGGAGATCTTGCTGGCCAGGGTAGTTGACTTACTCCTTCTAGAGCACGTTGGGTGGCACGGGATACATGCGGACGTGCATTGTCCTGTTGGAACAGCAAGTTCCCTTGCCGGTCTAGGAATGGTAGAACGATGGGTTCGATGACGGTTTGGATGTACCGTGCACTATTCAGTGTCCCCTCGACGATCACCAGTGGTGTACGGCCATTGTAGGAGATCGCTCCCCACACCATGATGCCGGGTGTTGGCCCTGTGTGCCTCGGTCGTATGCAGTCCTGATTGTGGCGCTCACCTGCACGGCGCCAAACACGCATACGACCATCATTGGCACCAAGGCAGAAGCGACTCTCATCGCTGAAGACGACACGTCTCCATTCGTTCCTCCATTCACGCCTGTCGCGACACCACTGGAGGCGGACTGCACGATGTTGGGGCGTGAGCGGAAGACGGCCTAACGGTGTGCGGGACCGTAGCCCAGCTTCATGGAGACGGTTGCGAATGGTCCTCGTCGATACCCCAGGAGCAACAGTGTCCCTAATTTGCTGGGAAGTGGCGGTGCGGTCCCCTACGGCACTGCGTAGGATCCTACGGTCTTGGCGTGCATCCGTGCGTCGCTGCGGTCCGGTCCCAGGTCGACGGGCATGTGCACCTTCCGCCGACCACTGGCGACAACATCGATGTACTGTGGAGACCTCACGCCCCACGTGTTGAGCAATTCGGCGGTACGTCCACCCGGTCTCCCGCATGCCCACTATACGCCCTCGCTCAAAGTCCGTCAACTGCACATACGGTTCACGTCCACGCTGTCGCGGCTTGCTACCAGTGTTAAAGACTGCGATGGAACTCCGTATGCCACGGCAAACTGGCTGACACTGACGGCGGCGGTGCACAAATGCTGCGCAGCTAGCGCCATTCGACGGCCAACACCGCGGTTCCTGGTGTGTCCGCTGTGCCGTGCGTGTGATCATTGCTTGTACAGCCCTCTCACAGTGTCCGAAGCAAGTATGGTGGGTCTGACACACCGGTGTCAATGTGTTCTTTTTTCCATTTCCAGGAGTGTACTTCCATAGAGACGATATCACGAGTCTACCCATTGTTCCTTCTGTTCTGTAGAATCAGTGTGAATGACATCGTAACACGTTTCGTTGATGCGATTCACCTACGCTTTCCATCTGTTCCTCTCACAAACAGGGCCCAAGGAAAATCTATGTGTATCTTACACGTCATATTACTCGACCCTACTTTGAAGTGTAAATTTTTTTTCTTCTATTTCCTGACTGGCTTTAGGCAGCCCTTATGCCATTCATTACCCAAGGAAACAGCAGTTGTATGCTGGTTGCATTCTCATTTCTGTCTTATCCTCCAGGTTTTGTCCTCTACGTCTCCCTATAGTATCATGGAAACTATTTCCCAATGTTCTGAAATTCGTTTGGGACTGATGACCTTAGCGGTTAAGTCCCATAAGATTTCACACACATTTTTGAAATTCGTTCTGTCACGCTATCTCTTTTATTGTAGTCTATGTTTTTCGTGTACTCCATTACTCAGCAATACTGCGATGACTTTCATCTCTATCTTCTGAGTTTTCAGCATGCATCTGTAACATCATGCCACGTTGGGTTCGATTGCCTTCTTCTTCTTCTGCACTTCCGACTTTCCTTGACAGACTTCCATACGCTGATTTGCTTCAGTCGTACTTTCTCAGAAATTTCTCTTTAAAGATAAAGTCTATGTTCTATACTACAGGGCTGTTTTCCTGTGCTTGTATGCTTCTGCTATCCTGCATCCTTCGTCCATTAGGCGTTATTGTGCGACGAAGGGGGCAGAATTCCTTCCTGACGTCTAGTTCATGGGTCTAAATTCTTATGTTAAGTTTGTCTCTGTTCTCTTGCATGCTACTTCTTGATGTCTTCGTCTTTCTTAGAGCTACTCTGAACCCACACCCCATTCAACAAGTCCTTTGATCATCCTCGTGTTAACGGGGAATAGCGATGTGATTAGAGACTCTATTCATTCGTATCCTTCTACCTAGGCATTACAATCCTTCTGGACTTCTATCGCAGTTCTTTCATTGATTCTTTGATATACAAGTTGAACAGTAAAGGAGAAAGTCTGCAATCTAGCCTCATTTCCTGTGAATAGATATTTATCTCTTGGTCATTATTTGTATTGTTCCGTCTTGGTTCTTGTACGTATTGTGTGGTACTCGTCTTTTTCTAAAGCGTATATTTTTCAGAAGGTTTTCAACACCATATGTCATTTGACACAGTTGCACAATCTTCTTAAATCGACAACTCCTGTGAAGGTATGTCAAGCCTCGTCATCATTGTAAAGCGAAAATCCAGACTGGCTTCTCTGGTACCTATAATTTTGCGAAGACCCAAGTGATTGTTATTCGATTCTTGATTTTACTTCCCATTCTTCTGGGTACTATTTTGGGTAGCAACATGGACGTACGAGCTGTTAAGCTGATATGTGACCATAATAGGTAATTTCGGGATTCCTCAAAAGAGTGTTACAGGGAAATTACTGTTTCGAATGTGTGATAATGAGTTTGTGGATATGATGTAATTCAGTGAGGCTGTTCGCAGACGAAGCAGTTGTGTATAAGAAGGCTGCACTGCCACGAGACTGCAGCGATAACAGGAAGACTTCCACAGAATCGAACATTTATGTCAATGCTGGCAACTGCTCTTGAACGTAAGCAAATATAATATATTGCTCATAAACTGTATCCATTACATCTGAATTATAGTATTGGCGATAAATCACTGGAAACTATAACTACCGTAAAACACGTGTAAAATAACTTAAAACGAATCGTAGGATATCGATATTCCATGTTGAGATTCATCGATATTCCATGTTGAGATTCATCGGGACACTCTTTAACCCTCTGGTTACCAAAAAGTCTCTATGGCGTTGGCTACCACTCAAGTCTTTCAGGCTGGTGTTGCTTAAATTGATACAAACTGACAATGTTTTAACTACTTGTGATGTGAAAGACTTTTGAAATATAAATACTTTTAAAATAATTTTTATTTTAAAGTTTACATTTTAATCAAATTTTATACTTTTGCTGGTGACTTATTCTGATTATAAGTTTGTGCAGGATCTACAGACAATTGCAGAATGTTCCGAGGATACAGCTTTGGTGCACTTATTACATGTAATTTGACTTTTTCTATCTCTCTTTTATAAACAATATGCACATCTTCTCCGGTTATTATCTTGTTGTTTCACTGTCTTTTCGTCGATCTGGTGCTCATGACGACTTCTATACCCCAGCTTGTTGCTTTCTCAAACTGATGATGAAAGTGTGACGTCTCATTTTTTCATTGGTACCCAACATCATCCAAATTATGTATGTGTTCATTACATTTGCACCGATCATGTTGAAGAAAATCACCAATGGCCAGCACCTTGTTTTTCTCTTCACAATGTAGCATCGCGTCTTCTGGTCCACGCAGTAACGCCACCCTTTTAGGCATTGTATATAACTTTAGGCTTCCTTACTTGTGATGGTGACAGCTAAGTATGGTAACAACTTTGTTTTTCTTACGAACATAAGAGGCTGTCATAAAATCTGGTTGAAAGCTAAATAATATAAAGTAATTTACGTCCCTTAGGTCTCATAAAATCCGCAGGCACTTCATCTTTGTTTTTGTTTTTCGCGTAGCATCGACTGGCGTCAGGTCTTTTGCCAACAAATATTGAGCTAAATCGAGAGATTTAAAAAATATATCACAGTTGATGTTAGGTTCAGACTTTTCAAGTTCATTCACCAGAGTTACCACAACATTCTGTCCACGTTACACGGCACTAGTTTCTTCCTCCTTCCCCAAACACACTTTCATCTTCCAACAGTAACTTGCATTGTCACTAACTGCCCAGAACTTTATTCCGTGTCTGCCGTGTTTATATGGGATGTCTTGTCTAAATGCAAAGCGGCCTCCAAATGTGACCAACTGTCCATCCACGGTCACACACCACCTTGGAATGTAGACATCCCTCAGCGAAATTTCCAACATCTCAAAAACCTCTGTGATTGGTTCCAGTTTGTTACTTGCCCTATGTTCACATCGAGCTGCTGCACTGTCAAAGCGCTACACCCTCAGAATAGTATGGAAATGGTTGCGAAACATAATTTCATCGAACAGTGGTCATTCTCAGCACTCCACAGCTGACTGACATCTTCATTTCTTGACTTGTTAACTCCAGTTAGGATCATAACACCAAGAAAATTTTTTCTTTCATATACATCTATATCCACCCAATCCTCGTAAACGATTCGACTTTCCTTGTTGGCCCACATACACAGTTTTCAATTAGCGGTACACGAAAAAACAACATGAAACAAGGGTCGTCATTATCACAATACCTAATAAAATAACCTGCAGGTTACTGATCTTCTTTCAATACATCCTTTCAGTTCATCTTACCAGAAATTCCATCTTGAGTACCCGTAGCCCATGTTTCACTCCAGTTACGACAAAACAATAAGTCACACTCAACAGAATTTGCACTAAATTGTTCTTCCCCCTCTTCATAAAGGGATTCTACTCGCCGATAATCTTCGTGCAGTTCTGAGTTTTCTGCGACATTTCCCCCTTTATCATCACTGGAAGATTCGCATTCTCTAGGTGGGTTTTCAGAATTAGAAGACTACTCCAACCATTCAGTTATCTCCTCATCTAATAGTCCTCTACTCCGTAACATTTTCAGTATGAAATAAGCATCAAAATAAATATGTGCGTCTCACAAGGAGGGCTGTAGAACACTGAAAGAATAACAACGCGAGTCACCAATGGCCGATGCCGTGAGAGACACTGCTCTGCCAGACGTCTGGTTGTTGAAAAATAGCTTCTAGCCACTTGTGCCAGCGAAGCCCGATGGGAGAAAACGTACACCAACATAAAACCATTGATAAGTTTTTATAATTTCCTTCCAAAAAGTTACGACTAAGTTAACAATTTAGTAAAGTTCATAAAATTTCATTAAAATCAAATGTATGGTTACTAATAGAGCAGCTTTTATTCCTAACAGACAGGCTTCTGAAACTCGATGGTAGGTGAAGGTTTAAGAATTGTAATTCATCAACTTGAGAAGTGACAAAACACTTCATCGAGAGATGCTTCAGTATTACACTTTACTCTGAAACAATAATCAGATTCATCGAATGGAGACAATAAGAATTCCAGATTAAGAACGAACTACTTTTATTAGATAGGATGTGAGAAAAAGTATGCAGTCTCCCACCCCTGCTGTTCAATCTACAGATCGAAGAAGTACTGACGGAAATAAAACAAAGGTTGAGGGTGTGATTAAAATTCAAGGTGAGAGGATATCAACAATAAGAACGCCCTATGACACTGCCATCATTAGTGAAAGTGAGGAAGAATTGCGGGACCCGTTCAATGGAATGAGCTGTCTAATGAGCACACACTATAGACTGAGAGTAAACCAAAGAACGGCGAAATTAATGAGAAAAAGCAGAAATAAGATTAACAATAAATTTATCATCAAAATTGGGGTAAGTGAAGTGGATGAAATGAAGGAATTCTTGTACCATAGAATCAAAATAAAATTGTAATGATGGAATACCGACTGTCTCATTGACAGATTGAATCGGTCAATGTTGTGCTCTCTGTTTATGCACTGTCTTATGCCGTTTTGGAACTATTTGCGGGGCTTGCTGTTTTTGCAGGGGAGAGTGGTTTTCTTATTGTATCTATCCGTCATACCCGTTTCTTTATTCTTTTCAAAATTTATGAGAATATTATGTGGTCATTTCATGCAAGAATATGTGCACTCCATAAAGTATCCTGGTATTTGTTACAATCAGTTTCAATAAAAACGAATAAACTGAAGTATCCTGTAAAATAAAATAGTCTAATGAAACAAATTATAGCATGAGTAAAATATTTTGTCAACAATATCAGAAACAAGGAGAAAATTAATTTTGTTTTCTAGGTAAATATCCAAACACCTATCTTTGGTCTAAGATTGTCTTTAGACGTGGGTACACGTTAATACGGCATGTATCTTAAAAGTCAGTTATCTGTTGTAGACGGAGCCACACATGCCTCATTCAGACTGTTCCAAGCTGTATTACTGGGAAGTTTTGTACAATCAAGAAAGACACTTGTCAAAGTCCCGGGTATGAAACAATATTTACTCTGACAAATGTTTAAATGAAATTCAACTAAATGGATCATCAAGTTAAAAACCGAACCTCTCTATAGCCGTAGAAATTAAAAACCTATGTCTGAGCAATGCAGTGTTGAAACTTGTCGCAGAAGCCCCCGGACTGCTGAAGCCTTAATAAGATAAGTAATTAAACAATTTCTTTTTACCAACACTAATGTTAAAATCTCTGCTGGAAAAGTGGTTTTTGCCTGAAGTGTAATGTTGACTTAATTCAAGCTTGTAGTGGGTGGTGGCTTCGATGATGACAGACGAGACAAGAAGGATATAAAAATCAGACTAGAAGAAGCGAAGACTGCATTCCTGGCCAAAGAAATTTAGTAGTACTAAACATCACCCTTAATTACAAGAAGAAATTTCTGAGAATGTACGTTTGGAGCATAGCGTTTCACGATAGTGAATCATGAATTGATGGAAAACTGTAAAAGAAGACAATCGAGGTGTTTGAGATTTCGTGCTACAGAAGGTGGTGGAAAGTTCCATGGGCTGATAAGATAAGAAAAGAGGAAGTTCTCTGCTGAACCATTGAGGAGATCAATATATGGGAAATATTGACAACAATAAGTGACAGGATGATACAAGTAAGACACATGTTAAGGCGTCATGGAGTAACTTATTCAGGTTGATTCAACTACCACTACAGATGGGTTTTGTGCAATCCACAACACATTGAAGTACCACGCACAAGAACATATTTTCTTGCTCGCTACTTGCAAACTTTTACTTCTACAGAAAAAATTAAAGGACCTTTTTGTAGAAGTTTTCATGTAGTTCTATTTTATACTGGGATGCATTTCTGTTACACGCCGTAGTTTCCGAATTATTCGAGAAAAACGTTCAAAAGTGACCTTCAAATGCGTTTTTTTAATAACTTGAAAACTATGACCTCCATCGAAAACTTATCCCAGTACAAAAGTTGATTTCATTAAATGCCCTAAATAAAAGTTCTGTTCATTTTTTCTTCAGCGTTGGTAGTTTGCATGTAGCGAGTGAGCGAATATGAAAAACTGACATGAGGTTTTTGAAAGTGTTGTGGGTTGCATAATATCCATCGAGAGGGACCGTTGAATCACCCTTTACAGTAGTGCTGGAGGGAACTGTAGAGCGTAACAAACTGTAGAGGAAGACCAAGATTGCAATGTCTTCAACAAATTTATTGAAGATGTTGTGTGTAAATTTTACTTTAATATGAAGAAGTTACACAAGAGATGAATACGTAGTAGGCCTTGGAGTATGTAGACTGAAGCGCCAAAGAAACTGGTATATGCATGTGTATTCAGATACAGAGATATACAAACAGGCAGAATACGGCGCTGCGACCGGTAACGCCTGTATAAGACAACAAGTGTCGGGCGCTGTTGTTAAATCGGCTACAGCTGCCACAATGGCAGATTATCAAGATTTAACTGAGTTTGATCGTGGTGTTATATTTGGTGCACGAACATTGGGACACAGCATCTCCAAGGTACTGATGAAGTGGGGACTTTCCCGTACGCCCATTTCACGAGTGTACGGAAACATGAAATCTCTGACATCCTGAAAGATCCTGCAAGAACGGGAGCAAGGACCGACTGAAAAGAATCGTTCAACGTGACACAATTACAGCCCTCCTGCAAATTGATGCAAATTTCAGTGCTGGGCCATAAACGACTGTCAGCGTGTGATCCATTCAATGAAACAAAATGGATATGGGCTTTCGGAGCCGAAGGCCCATTCGTGTATACTTGATGATTGAACGACACAAATCTTTACACCTCGCCTGGGCCCCTCAGCACCGTAATTGGAAACATGTCGTCTGGTCGGACGAGGACGAGTAGGTGTACGGGTATCGAGACAACTTCATCAATTCATGGATCTTGCATGTCAGCGGGGGACTGTTCAAACTGGTGGAGTGTCTGTTACGATGTGGAGCATATGCAGCTCGAGTGATATGGGACCCCTTATGGCTGCCTGTTTAGCTGAGTGATAACGTGCTCGCCTCCCATGAAGGCCGTCCCGGGTTCGATTCCCAGACTTGCTGGAGATTTTCTCCACTCGGGGACTGGGTGTTGTCCTCCTCATCAAGTCGCCCAATGTGGCGTCGACTGAAATAAGACTTGCACTTGACGGGCGAACTTCCCCAGATGGGGCCTCCCGGCCAACGATTCCATATGCTCGTTTCATTTTCGCAACCCCTGATACGTCTAGATACGACTCTGACAGCTGACACGTACGTAACATCCTGTCTGATCACGTGCATCCGTTCATGTCCATTGTGCATTCCGACGGACTTTGGCAATTCCAGCAAGACAATGCGACACTCCACACGTCCATAATTGCTACAGGATGGCTACAGGAACAGTTTTATGAATTAAAAACTTCTGCTGGCCATATTGAGCATATCTGGGATGCTTTGGAACGTGCAGTTCAGAAGAGATCTCCTCCCCTTTTAATTCTTACGGATTTACGGACACCCCTGCAGAATTCATGGTGTCAGTTGCTTGCAGCACTACTTGAGACATTAGTCGACTCCATGCCACGTCGTGTTGCGGCATTTCTGCATGCTCGCGGGGATCCTAGACGATATTAGGCAGGTGTACTAGTCCTTTGGCGTTTCAGTGAATAACGGACAAATGACAATTTTGGATGTAAGTGCTGTTTCAATACGAGGAGGTTAGAACCGAAGAGCATTTTATGATGAACTACCTCAAACTAGTCAGAAGACTGATGACTAAAGAAAAGTGTGGCAAGTTTACTGAAGGGGTCGTCAATCTACAGGAGAGCGTATGTGGACAGTCAACGAACTTCAGTGGCAGACACTAAAAGAGAGGTGGTGTGTACCACAATGAGGTTTTCTGTTGAAATTCCGAGAGCATACGTTCCTCCCGCCAAATGACCACTACCAGAAAGTAAGAGAAATTGTAGGTCCTACCTGTCGTACAGGTTGAAACACGTATGTAACGTAGCAGCGATGGTGAGGCATGATAAAATCTTTGACCAGAGAGCCTTTTATCGTGGTTAGTCTGCGCTTGACCGCGCGAGAGTTGCGAGCATCACTCTGTCGGTAGCAGCAGCTCAGTTCAGTTGCATCCAGTAGTCGGTCGGTAGTAGTCGTGCAGTACAGTTGCGAGCAGTCTGTCCGTGGGCAGTCTGTGAGCAGTCCAGTATGTCGGTAGTAGCAGTCGAGTGCAGTTGTGTGTGAGGAGTCGGCGGGCGTCGACACGGCATTCTGGTCAAGATTCAGGATGAGGTATATTATTTTTAAATGCGCTCAGCTAATAATGCAAATCAACTGTAACTAATTTGTGCAATAATCGCCCCAATAATAATTTTGATTTCAAAGCAATTTATTACAAAAAAAAACCATTTAATTGAACCAACGATTTCCTTACATTTCCCTTAAAGAAAAGTTTCAGTTAAATTTCAAAAAAAAAAAATATTATTTGCAATGCAGTTCCTCCAAGCCGTGGCCAACAATAAGAGCAGAAATTTGACATGCAGTTATACTGAGGTAAGAAATTAATCATGACTTTTTGCACAGGGCCAAAGACCGATATTTCGGTTTAATTGAGTTTACATTGTCACTGAAGTCTCATTAGCATTGAATTGTTTTTCATTATTTTCGTGACAGCTTATACTTTGAGTCAGATTGCGATTCTCATTTTTTTTTATTGTCATTAAATTCAATTGCTAGGGAGGTTACGTTTGGCTCCCATTTCTATTAAATATTGTCGTGTCTTTTAAAATTTTTGTGGGGAGGTTACACTTGGCGACCCTGCCAGGATCGTATTTCGTTGAGAATCTTTTGAAAAACAGTCAGATATCTGCTCTTATTTGCTTAAGCATAATTAGGATTTGGCACTACGCTTTTACTAATTTTGTGACTTTCTTTCCACAGGTCAACGGCAATTCGTTTGCTCTGTTGTATTAGTGATTGTTGCTTTTTGCATTTGTGCTTATTTGTTTTGTGAATAATTCTGACTATTGTAAAAATGCCGCGAAAAACTGTGAATAGTGTCCCGCGAGGTATTATGAACGAAACTACCGACTTAAATAACGTGACCGATAGTAATTGTGACACGCAGTGTAATGATGACAATCCTACGTTCACTAACAATCAGTGCATTCCAACCATTAATGATGACTTTTGTCTTAATGATGAACAAACGAACTCAATTGTCTCTTCTGTTAATTTGACGACAATTGATGATGCGGGACGCTCTATTGTAATGAGCGCTACCCAGCTTAACACAACCGGTTTGGAAAATTCAAATAACGTACAGATAAATGTTTCTAATGAGAATGGACAGTGTACGAAAAGTACGACGGATTTATTTAATCCCGAAATAGTGACTGACAGTGTACATCCGACTGGCAAACCCTCTGGTAGATTACAGAATGTCCAAATGGATACACAAAATATGACAATTGCAGACACTCCATCACACAGTAAAGAGAATAGAGATATTCATTTTAGATTTGATCAAATTATGGCAATATTGCTACAAAATAGCGAAGATAACAAACAATTTAAAGAATATCTCAAACAACAACTTAGTGAACAGAACAAGCAAGTTAGGGAAAAGATTACAGCTGTTACCGTTCAATGTCAGGACACTAAAGAACAATTACGTGTGGATACTGAGGCTTGTGCTAATAACAGTAATAAAGAAGTTGGCACTGTTGCACAAGAATTAAGTAGCACACGTGCAGGCACAACAGAATCACATAAAGACAAGATTAATGCAGTCACTGAACAATGTTCAGCGAACGAAACACAGATACACGAAATTAATGCAGCCACTGAACAATGCCCTAAAAACGCAGTACAGATTCGCGACGAAATTAATTTAGAGTCAGTGGAAGTTTCTCACACTCCGAATACGGAAGTTGACGAGAAATTTGCACGACAGATCAACCAAATTGACGAAAGTGTTACAGTAACAGAGTTGAAAACTATTTCAGTCACGAATACGTCACAGAATCCGCCACGTTGCGAGCATTTGTCAGAGTCACGCAGCGTGTATAATGTGAACAATTTACAGAGACTACGCGAATTAAAATCCGAAAAGCTACGCGACTTAAAATCTGAAAAGCTACGCAACTTGAAGTACGAAATGACACAGACAAACAGATTCACATACAAACCCGAACGTGTTTACAAATTCAATGACGAGAACGTAGATTACGAGCAATTTTTATCCGCAAGAAAATGTAAAGAATTTAATAATGACAAAACACAGGTACACGCTTTGAGCTGTATACGACAATTTGTTTTTATGCTTTCACCGCTATTGCGTGTAATGCAGAAACTAGCTTTGAACCTGATGCGACAATTTGCTATTGCATTTTCATCAGCATTGCCTGTAATGAGGAAACTTGAATTAGCACGGATACAATGCCTTTGGAATTTTACCGCTATTGCCTGTAACGCAAAAGCTAAAATTTATTTTCAGTGCGTAAATGACCTCAGGGGATTCATTACGCTTTAATGAATATGTGCCGTAGCGTGCATAGGGCCCCGAGCTGTAGTAGTGCTGTTTCATCTTTAGTTTTCTGCACTGCTGCTTTCTCTTCTGCTATCCTTTATATCTATCAAAACTGCTCTTTAACTATTGCTCTTTGTAGAATTAAGAAACTTTGTAATGAATACCCGATATGACAAATCTTTTACCGAATGTGACAATTTTCAGTAGGCACTCCTGTAATGACAACTACCGCCGTAACTTTAATTACAGATAAAATCGTAATCATCAGTATGTATAAAATTTTGAGCAGTCGGAACCACATTTTTGTTAACAATAGACGTTTTCCACCACAACAGCATGAAAGTCAGCCGGTTAGCATACCTAACCAACAATGTAGTGCACAAGGTCAACCTAACTTTAATGTTTCGCCGCGTGGATGTATAGTCCCTGGTCCAACAAATAGTAACGCACGACAGCAAGGAAATAACTACGTATAGAAAACACAGTATTTGAATTCCTATCGCAATGCACCGTATAGAAGTGACTATCATGACCAACGTAAAAATAATGAGCACAATTTTCAGCGTACATTTAATAACAGTCGATCTTTTCAGCAGCAACAACATCAGCAACAACACATTATCATGAATGATCCAGACAATAGGTGTCATCCATAGCGTAATACGTTAGGAAGAGTTAACAGAACAGTTCAAATAGTGGATATGCCACAGCATCCTCCCGTGAAATAAATAACAGCACGTACGATACAATTTGACCACGTACAGTACAGGTTGCATATTCCAGTAATGTAAGCAATAATTTTCACACGCAGAATCTTGTTCACGAGAATGTTATTTGAAACATGCTTTGTTGAATGCACCACTTTTATCGCACCCAGATCTTACTAGAAATTTTTCCATTGCCACCGACAGTTCTAACACGGCTATAAGCGTACATATTTTCCAGGAAATTGAAGAAGATGGTTCAACAGTAATTAAAAACATCGCATTTGCAAGCCGCATTCTGTCACCTGCTGAGCGAAATTATTCTGTTACAGTAGTTGAAACATTATGTGTTGTATGGGCTTTTACGAGATTTCGGCACTTTCTTTATGGCAGACACACCACCGTCTACACAGACCACAGAGCAATACAATTTTTACTTTCGGCTAAATTCACTCACGACAGATTAAGCAGATGGAAACTTTATTTACAGGAATTTAATTTTACAATAGTTCACATTCCCGGCACACAAAATGTTATAGCAGACGCACTATCGCGTTCTCTGAGCAACAATCAACACGACGTAGCAACCAACTTCTGCAAAGCAAATTTCAGTGTCATGTACATTCAGCAAGTTGCATTTGAAAACTTTATTTCATCGTCATTACAGGACATAGCAGCAAAATAAAGACAACGTGTGGAAAGAAATTAAACACCTTTGGCAAGATAGGAATAATGTTACGATTAGAAACCATTACACTGTACGCAATGACATTCTGTTTCGCCGCTCTCATCCTGACAGCAACAATTGGTTATTATGCATTCCTGACGAACTGGTTAACAAATTAATCTGGTACACTCATTTAAGTTACGCACATTACGGAGCACGAAAATGTTTTCTTATACTGAGACAGAACTGTTATTTTACCAACATGGAGAAACGTATACGACGAGTTTTAGCGTCTTGTAAAATTTGCCAGAAAGCTAAATCAGACACCACTTCACATATTCCTCCTTTATATCCCATTGTACCTGTTAAATTAAGACATATGGCCGCAGTAGACACTTTTGGTCCAATTCCGAGAACTAACAGAGGTTTTTGCTACATCTTTGTCGCTGTTGAACTCACTTCAAAATCTGTTACTTTCACTCCGTTACGCAAAGCTACTGCTAAAGCCGTTTCGAAAGCATTTGTAAAACATTTTCTATTTCATGTAGGGCATGTGATGAAAGTAATTTCTGACAATGGCATATGGACACGCATGTTACGAGCTAGAAACATTTCTCCGATTTATATATCCAAGTACCATGCTTCTTCGAACCCTTGTGAACGGTTAATGAAAGAAATTGGTAAGCTGTGCCGAATATACTGCCACAAAAGACATTGATTGGGGTACACACATACTCTCATTCCAAGATGTAATTAATTCCATTCCAAATGAATCCACTATGCTATCTCCGTCTGTTATACTGAAAAACGTTGAACCACCAAACAAAATTAAAGAATTAGTAAACTTCCCTAAATGTCGTCGACTAAGACACCACGAAATAATTGACATTGCGCTGAACAACATCAAACGTGCCGCAGAGCGCCGGAGAAGACAGCAAAAACAGGTTTGTACACGCCGTGACTTTAACGTTGGACAGAAGATATTAGTACGTACACACTATTTATCCAGCAGAATAAAAGGTAAGTGCAGTAAATTTGAACTTCTATACGCAGGTCCATATCGGATTCGCAGCATTCCTCATCCCAATGTTGTACACGTCGAAACTTTGAGAACCAGAAAATCGAAAGGCAACCACCATTGGTCAAATATTAAACCCTTTATTGAATGAAGACACTTTATGATTCGACACACTATGATGCCATTTACTGATTTTTTTATGGCCACTTATGCAATTATATTCACATGACTAATTACTGATGATTATCGTATTTTTTCTTGGCAAGTGCCCGGCAAGGTAAGGTTAGCAGGTCGTCTTTCTTGTCGTTACACATCAGACCGTGCACATTTTCCATTTTTTTGGTGTGTATATGATTGTATTCCAGTTTTGTTTGTATGCACTGTGAAATAGCTAAGATATAACACACACCAGTTGACTTTGACATTTTTTTTGTCCTATGATATCTCAACATCGTGACTGTTTTACATTTTTCTTTTTGCTGCTGCATTGTATTATTCTGTGTACATTTTGCCTCTGAACACTGTCAATGTCTTTGACATATTACGTTTTCTGTCATGTTATGGTGTATGGTTAATTATGTCACCATAAACCAGTCATTATTTAGTGGGTATATGATTTAAATGCAAGACATTAATCTTTGTTCATCAATTTCAGAAAGAAATGATGCGTGTAAGAAATAAATTCAACAGAAATGGGAATTTCACCTACGGAATAAACGAAAGAAGATGCAATAACTTTATGAGGAAGAGTAAATGGATCAGGATTAACAAGCATTAACAAGAATATACTATACTCATCATAGAATAGCAGTCTTAACTAATTTTTCTTTCAGAATACAAGGTGATTGATGCAGGCTGTCAGACAGAACTACACATCTTAGTTTTAGTGATGAAATATGCTAGAGATAAGGAATAGTTGTATAATGAGTAATGAAGTGATTTTTTTTTGCAGATGATAATGAATGCTGATGAATAATGATGAAGGATATGCTGTTGTGAATAATGAAGTTTTTCCTCATAGGTGATGATAATAATGAAGTTATGATAATATGGATAATGAAGTGATTGATAATGAAGTTTTTTCTTTACAGATGAGGATAATGTTGAAGTTATGTATTTATGCTATGTAGTTATTTAAGTATTTGTTGCAGTTTGCTTTGACAGCAGGTGTTATATTGCATAGTAGGATGACGGAAAGTTTTGGAAAGGACAGCTATGGAACACATTTTTATACACATTTCACTACCTGTTAATTCGAAGTTCACTACTTTTCAGCATAGTATGTGTTTCTTCTTTCAGGCCAATAATCCATTTTGTATTTTTTTCCAGGAGAAGCTTTTCATGATACTTACTAAACCTGTTACTTATTATACCTGTTCTAGTACTTGCATTTTTATTTTCTTACCCATTTGTGTCTATCATTTATAAATGTGATCACATATACTGCCTTGTTACATAACCTTGCTACAGCTGACTCATGACGACTGACGTTACCTATCCTCATTTGCAGCAATAGGTCAAAAGCAAATACTGTTATGCCTCAGCAATTAATTATCGATCCCAACGCAATGCATTGCTAACAAAAAAAATGTATTACCAGTCCCAAATAATGTCACTAGTTTATGATAATTCTGAATAATACTGATTAGCTCTGAATAGTATGTCACTTGAGTAATGACTTCTTAATGAGACAAAAAGATATATATATATATATATATATATATATATATATATATATATATATATATATATATATATATATAATAATGCTTTGTAACTGGCTAATAACTGCCACTGTTTATTGTAATGAGACTACTTATAATGCCCGTGATTATTAATGCTATGATTGTAATTAGCTGATTTTTAATAATGACTTCTTAATGATCTGAATAATACTGAATGAGGAACAATGTTTTATTGTAATGAGACTACTTATAATGCCCATGATTATTAATGCTATGATTGTAATTAGCTGATTTTTAATAATGACTTCTTAATGATCTGAATAATACTGAATGATGAACAATGTTTTATTCTATTCAATACTTGCTGGCCACTGAGTGCCAATAATTAATGTCACTAAATGAATTACGTTATTAATTATGCCATTAATTAGCTCCTGTTTTCAATGATGATTTTCATGTTCTATTACTGGACACTGAGTGCCAATAATTAATGTCACTAAATGAATTATGTTATTAGTTATGCCATTAATTAGCTCTTGTTTTCAATGTTGACTTTTCATATTTTGGCAAATGGCCAATGAGTGCCAATGATTTGTATCACTCAATGTATTATGTTAATGCTAGGCCAATAATTGACTCACCTTTTCAATTAAGACTTCTGATGAACATTATTCTGTCATACTAAATATGCTTTGTAACTGGCCAAGGACTGCCACTGTTTATTGTAATACGATTACCCATGATGCCAATAATTTAAATTTATGAACATTATTCTGTAATACTAAAGACACGGTACAGAAATGTTCAATAACTAGGCTATGAATGCCGCAAACTACTACTGTAATTCTCAATATTATGTGACTTAATGTCCTTCACCTTATGAGCTAACTACCCTGAACTATTGCAATGTCGATTTGTCCTGTCCATCCTCATGATCATGGAGCACTATATTTGGTTTTTGCACTAATTCTACGTTGGTGTGCCTTGTAAGAGCGTGGTGTTGACACGACATGCTGTCCACCACCGTGAGCGATGAAGACGTTATTATGGTCGCACTGTTTGGTGTACCTAGTGTACTGCCAAAATGAAAACATGGAACATTACTACGACAGTTCAGTGTCTTGGCTACGCTGATAAATTCTGATGGGAAAAGAACTTCAAATTGTGTCACTTGGTGTTGTACTTCTGTGGAAAGATATGGACTTTCAGAACAGCTGTGTGCAACCTAAAGTGCTACAACCATGATGCAATCCTTCCCTTTCCTATCCTAATTCTTGTCACATAGTGAAAATCATTTTTTTGCTAACATCATTTATGTTCATGGGTTATACATTTTTTTTCGATTTGCTGGACTCCAGTGCGAGTACACTTTTGTCACTTGTCGACATGATTCTTTGCCATTATGTTTATTTTTTGTGAAAACGCTAAAAACAATTTTTCGATTTGTTCTGAAGTACAGTATATGTGCACTCTTGTTTTTTATATTGTATATACATTTTTATTTTGATGATATGTTCTGAACTACAGTGCATGTGCACTTAGGTTATGTGTTAATATGTTTTCTACTGAACTTCAGTACCTGTGCACTTTTCTCATTTTTCAATATGATTTGTACTCATTCTGTATGTTCAATACTTCAGTGCGTATGCACTTATGTCATTTGTTACTCATTGTATATACATTTCGTCTTTTGCTGATATGTCCTCAACTGCAGTGAATGTGCACTCATGTCACTTGTCAACATGATTTTCTGCCATTCTGTTTATTTGTTCTGAAAATGCTACAGAATTTTTTCAGTGCGTATGCACTCTGTTATCTGTCAAATAATTTGTATATACATTTTTCTGATTTGCTACTATGTTTTGTACTCACATTTTGTGTTTGTCTGATATATTTTGTACTTGGTGCGTGTGCACCACATTTAATTTATGTACTACATTTGAATATTCTGTAAATTGTAAAAATTTCTTGCGATGGCAAGTCCAAATGACTCACCATCGCTGCCAAATTTTTGCCCCCCCCGTGGAGGGTTATGAAACACGTATGTAACGTAGCAGCGATGGTGAGGCATGATAAAATCTTTGACCAGAAAGCTTTTTATCGTGGTTAGTCTGCCCTTGACCGCGCGAGAGTTGCGAGCATCACTGTCGGTAGCAGTAGCTCAGTTCAGTTGCGTCCAGTAGTCGGTCGGTAGTAGTCGTGCAGTACAGTTGCGAGCAGTCTGTCCGTGGGCAGTCTGTGAGCAGTGCAGTATGTCTGTAGTAGCAGTCGAGTGCAGTTGTGTGTGAGGAGTCGGCGGGTGTCGACACGGCATTCTGGTCAAGATTCAGGATGAGGTATATTATTTTTAAATGCGTTCAGCTAATAATGCAAATCAACTGTAACTAATTTGTGCAATAATCGCCCCAATAATAATTTTGATTTCAAAGCAATTTTTTACAAAAAAAACATTTAATTGAACCAACGATTTCCTTACATTTCCCTTAAAGAAAAGTTTCAGTTAAATTTAAAAAAAAAAAAATATTATTTGCAATGCAGTTCCTCCAAGCCGTGGCCAACAATAAGAGCAGAAATTTGACATGCAGTTATACTGAGGTAAGAAATTAATCATGATTTTTCGCACAGGGCCAAAGACCGATATTTCGGTTTAATTGAGTTTACATTGTCACTGAAGTCTCATTAGCATTGAATTGTTTTCATTATTTTCGTGACAGCTTATACTTTGAGTCAGATTGCGATTCTCATTTTTTTTTATTGTCATTAAATTCAATTGCTAGGGAGGTTACATTTGGCTCCCATTTCTATTAAATATTGTCGTGTCTTTTAAAATTTTTGTGGGGAGGTTACACTAATGCTAATGAGACTTCAGTGACAATGTAAACTCAATTAAACCGAAATATCGGTCTTTGGCCCGGTGCAAAAAATCATGATTAATTTCTTACCTCAGTATAACTGCATGTCAAATTTCTGCTCTTATTGTTGGCCACGGCTCGGAGGAACTGCATTGCAAATAATATTTTTTTTTTTAGAAATTTAACTGAAACTTTTCTTTAAGGAAAATGTAAGGAAATCGTTGGTTCAATTAAATGTTTTTTTTTGTAAAAAATTGCTTTGAAATCAAAATTATTATTGGGGCGATTATTGCACAAATTAGTTACAGTTGATTTGCATTATTAGCTGAACGCATTTAAAAATAATATACCTCATCCTGAATCTTGACCAGAATGCCGTGTCTACACCCGCCGACTCCTCACACACAACTGCACTCGACTGCTACTACCGACATACTGCACTGCTCACAGACTGCCCACGGACAGACTGCTCGCAACTGTACTGCACGACTACTACCGACCGACTACTGGACGCAACTGAACTGAGCTACTGCTACCGACAGAGTGATGCTCGCAACTCTCGCGCGGTCAAGCGCAGACTAACCACGATAAAAGGCTCTCTGGTCAAAGATTTTATCATGCCTCACCATCGCTGCTACGTTACATACGTGTTTCAAGGTTTAGCGTCTTTGAATAGTAATCTAAACGTCCTGGTGTGGAATCCTGCTCTTACTTAAGTTTCGAATAATAATCAACAGGAATAGCAGAGGAAGACTTCTGGGATAAGAGCACTTAGAGTTCAGAGAGCGAAGTGACTTTCAGGGCACTCCCTCTCCCGTGCAGTGGGAAACTGCTCCTAAAAAGCGGAAGGAACAGCAATGATCAACAACATCAGGGTGCATAAGGAAATGGAAACCATTGTACTACAGACACACAAGGTGTATCCGCGGGAATTGAGGCCTATAAATGAAAAAGTATCATGACGATCTAGCAGTTGGCTATACATTCCGGACTGGTCCCCATTCGGATCCCCGGGAGGGGACATGAGAAAAGGATTGAATAACCAACGAAAAGATAATATTAAACGAGTCGAAGCGCCGAATGTCACAAGGTTGAACGTGATGATGAAGGTAGGATATCTGAAAAGAAAATGTCAACACTGTACCTAGATATAGTGAAAGTCAGTGTAGTAAAATGGAAAGAAGACAGGGATTTCTGTTCACACGAGTAAAGGGTTACTGCAGCATAAAATGGCGTATTGAGAAAAGATGAAGAGGTAGAGGAGGTGGATGAGGCTACTGAACGGGTAGAAAACCCAACAGTCACGGAAGACTGGAATGCGATCGTAGCGGCAGTTGTACAAAAAAAAGGAGTACCGGAGAATATGGGCTTAATAGTAGACATACGACAGGAGAAAAATTGAGTTCTACAATAAACTTCAGATGTAAAAAACGAGTACTCTGATGAAGAATCACAAGAGGAGGGGGTACGCTTGGAAAAGGGCTGGCGATAGAGCAGGCTTTCAGTTAGATTACAACATCGTCAGGCAGAGATTACAAAATCAGATATTGAATTTTAGGCGTACCCAGTTGCAAATACAGACTCAGATCACAATTTGGTAATGGTGAAGAGTGGGATGAAGTTCAAGAGACAAGTCAGTAAGGATCAGTGTTCAGGGAAGTGGATTACGGAAGAAGTAAGGAATGAAGAAATATCCTTGAGGTTCTGTCAGTCTGTAGATACAGCTACAATGAATAACGCAGTTGAAGAGGAACAATGAATAGCTCAGTTGAGGAGAAACGCAAGTCTCTAAAAAGAGAGAGCCAGAAGTAGGAGGGAAAAACATAGGTGCAAGGAACTTAACTGCGATGAAACCAAGAGTAACAGATGAAGCTTGTACAAAAATATACAGTGAAATTCAGGAATACAGAAATACAAGTAACTTAGGCATGAAATAAATAGGAAGTAAAGGGAAGCTAAATCGAAATGGCTACATGTAAAATGTAAAGAAATAAAGAAATTAGATATGATTGTCGTAAGGACTGACCTAGCATACAGAAAGATGAAAACATGCTTCTGTGAAATTAAAAGCAAGGGCGGTAACGTTAACAGTGCATTGGGAAGTCCACTATTAAATGCAGAGGAGAGAGTGGACAGAGTACGCTCAGGGTCCGTATGACAGAGAGGACTTACCTGGTGACGTGATAGGAGAAGAAACAGGAGTTGATAGGGAAGAGATATGGGATCCAGTATTAGGATCAGAGTTCAGAAGATCATTGGAAGACTTAAAATCAAATAAGGCAGAAGGGACGGACAACATTCCATTGGAATTTCTAAAATGATTATAGGAAGTGACGACAAAGTGACTATTCACGTCGGTGTGTAGAATATATGAGTCTGGTGATATAGCATTAGATTTTGGCAAAAACATCATCCACACAGTTCCGAAGACTGAAAGAGCCGACAAGTGCGAGAATTATCGCTCAATGAGCTTTTCAGCACATACATAATTGTATACAGAAGAAAGGAAAAGAAAATTGAGGAGCTGTTAGACGACGATCAGTATGGTTTTAGGAATAGAAAAGGCGTGAGAAAGGCAGTTCTGACGCTGTGGTTGATAAGACTGAAGAAAAATCAAAACACATTCATCGGAATCATAGGAGAGAAAGAGTTTAAGAATGTAAAATGCTACAAGATGGTCGAAATCCTGAGAAAAGTGGGGGTAAGCTAAAGGGAATCACGGGTAATATATAATCTGTACAAATAGGCCTACCGAGAGGGAACATTAAGAACGGAAGACAAAGAACGCTTTACACGGATTAAAAAGGCTGTAAGAGAGGGACGTAGTCTTTCACCCCTGCTCCTCAACCTGTAAGTAGAAGGAGCAATGACGGATATAAAAGATATCTTTATTAATGGAATTAAAAGTCAAGGTGGAAGGATTTTACTGTTAAATTTCGCTGATGACATTGATAACCTCAGCGCAACTGAAGAAGATGTGAAAGATTTGTATAAAGGAATGAACAGTTTAGTGAGCACAAATTGTGGACATTGTAAATCGAAGAAAAACGAAAGTTGTGACATGTGGCAGAAATGAGAACAGCGAGAAATTTAACATAATAATTTGTGATCACTAAGTGGATGACGTTGAGAAATCTTGCTACCTAGGCAGCAAAATAACCCTTGATGGACAGAGCAAGGAGGACATAAGAAGCAAACTAGCACTGGCAAAAAAGCCATTCCTGGCCAAGGGAAGTCAGCTAGTATCAAACATAGTCTTAATTTGAGGCAGGAATTTATGAGAATGTACGTCTGCAGTACAGCATTGTATTGCAGTTAGACATGGATTGTGGGAAAAACCGGAACAAAAGAGGACAGAAGCAGTCGAGAAATGTTGAAAATTAGGTGGACTTGTAACGTAAGGAATGAAGAGGTTCACTGCAGAAGCGGCAAGGAAAGAAATACATTGGAAACACTGACAAGAAGAAGGTACAGGATAATAGGAGATCTGTTAAGACAACAGGGAATAACTTCCATGGTACTAGAAGGAGCTGTAGAGGATAAAAACTGTAGAGAAAGACAGAGACTGGGATAGATGGAGCAAATAATTGAGACCGTAGGTTTCAACTTCGTACTCTGCGATGAAAAGGTTGGCAGAGGAGAGGAATTCGTGGTAGGCCATATCTAACAAGTCATAAGACTGATGTCTCAATTAAAAAAAGATAAAAATAAAAAAGAACGGAGGCTTACCAACAGTTATTTTTCCCAAACAGTATTCGGGAATGGAATGCAGAATGGGGGAAGGAAGGTTGGAAGATGGTGTTATGGTAAGGACATTCCGCCGGACATCGTAAGGTGGCTTGCGGAGTTACAAGAAAATGTAGGTTACTCATGGATTTATTATCCATTGCCATATACGCTGTCGTTTGGATAGCTGCTGCGCCACACGACGTGTCGTAAACGTCACGCTCTAAACCACTTTTATAGCGGGTGATGGGGTAGTGTGCAGAGACAAGGGACGATGTACCATATGATGGACCTCCACTATCGTCTTTCTGCCACGTCCGCCTTCAGCATGTCCTTTGGAGTGTGTATAAAACTTTTATCAAAAAATGGTTCAAATGGCTCTGAGCACTATGGGACTTAACATCTGAGATCATCAGTATCCTAGAACTTAGAACTGCTTGAAGCTAACTAACCTAAGGACATCACACACATCCAGCCCGAGACAGGATTCGAACCTGTGAGCGTAGCGGTGGCGCGGTTCCAGACTGAAGCGCCTAGAACGGCTCGGCCACAAGGCCGGAAAACTTTCATCATTGATTTTAAAGTTTGTTTGTGCATTGTGAGGGTATTTAATATTGTGGAGTCCAGCTCTGTATCTACTTTTTATTCCAGTCATAACATGATTTTTGTCACGGAGATTCCGTCAATAACTTCGTTTTCCCGATGAAGGAATTATCCTTACTTCTGTTTTCAACGGATTTGATTCGTCTTGTCCAACTTCCCGAGTGACAATCGTCGAGATTCTGTGCACTGCCTTCTGGGTCGACGTGGAGCGCCGTGGACGTTCCTGAGCTCACGGAAGGACTGAATCTGTAGTCGTTCTGCAGACCTACTCCAAACAACGGTTTCCTAGTAGCTAGGATCACAGGAGTGAGCCGGGTGGAATCAGAAACATAAACAATGGTCCACTGTGCAATTACCCAAGTGTGGACAATCACTAGACGGTAGGTTCAAAGGTTCAACTGGCTCTGAGCACTATGGGACTTAACATCTGAGGTCATCAGTCCCCTAGTACTTGGAACTACTTAAACCTAACTAACCTAAGGACATCACACACATCCATGTCCGAGGCAGGATTCGAACCTGCGACCGTAGCAGTCTCGCGGTTCCGGACTGTAGCGCCTAGAACCGCATGGCCACCGCGGCCGGCCCAGACGGTAGGCAACGTCTGGGGGTGTGTGGCTTGGGACAAAGCTGCACACTGGTGGTGCTGCAGAGTATTCTCCATCTCTGTACATAACGCATTACGAACCATAACCCGCGGCAGTTGAAATACTGTAATTCAGCGGTGAAAGTAAGGAGGCGGGGGGAACAGTAATCACTTAAGACGAGTGTTCCCCACCAGGTGAAAACACAGCGCCGGTGAGTTTGCCGACAGGTCTCGGCAGACATCTCCCCACGGGGAGCGGGGGCGCCTGTTGCGGCCACCTGTCCTCGGACGCCTGTCGTCCCAGAAGGCTCCTAGAAGAGAGTGGTGCGACGTCGACCCCTCGGCGTGATCGATGGGCGGTCGTAGTCGCGCGGCGCGGCCCAACCCGAGGCACAGGCAGAGGCAGAGGCAGAGGCAGCTCCAGCCACGGCCACCGGCCAGGATGCCAATATCGTATTTCTTCCACAGCGGTGGCGCGCAGCGGCAAACACGCTCCAGGAATATTTTTGCAGTATTTCTGATTTACGTGGATTATGAATAACGATAGCGCGGCCTCCCATTCACTGGAGGGCCTACCGGAATAGCCTCTGCCCCGAGCGAGAGTAACGTTTCCTCTCGCGGGGTAAAAGTGTGACAGCGGCTGATAGCGGTTTCCTCTATCCCCGAAGCCACAAAACCCATTTCTGTCGTACTTTACTAGCTAAAGCCTCTCTCTCTCTCTCTCTACTAATGTTCTTTGTAGTTTAAATAACGGAGAGAAGACATGGCTGGGTAGAAGATATGAAAGCTGGAATACTACTTATAATCCGTCTTGATTGCAAATTTTTTTTATTCATATGACCGGTTTCGGTTCATTCTGAACCATCTTCAGATCTGATATTTCAGTTACGGGAGTAACCCGTCCAAATTCAGCATGTGAAATTTGCTGAATTTGGACAGGTTACTCCTGTAACTGAAATATCAGATCTGAAGATGGTTCAGAATGAACCGAAACCGGTCATAAGAATAAAAAAAAAATTTGCAATCAAGACGGATTATAAGTAATATTATAAAATCACTGATTGCTGTTATCCCATCAGACACTATGTTTTTGCAAAATGAAAGCTGGAAGGCAGCGATATATCCAATAACCATTTTTTAAGTAAGGGTAGGACCACAGCAATTAGTCGCTATCCCACTACAGTTTTATTATTCTTACTCAGTGCATTAAAGATGGCTATTTATCGGTGAAATCTGGATACGCAAGGACAATAAAAGAAGCCAATGGGATTGCTGCTAACTACTGTGTTACTACCCTTCCTTTAAAAAAATCCACAGTCGCTGCCAACAATGGTTCCTTATTAAATCAAAGTTGGTAGTTGGTTTACAGAAGCAAACTTTCATCAGTCTAGGGGTTATCATAAAAAGAATAGTGAAACATAGCTCGCTGCGCTTATTAGCACTAGCTGACAATGTTGAAAATACACAGAGGTGTTCTCCTGCTGTTGATATAAGTGAAGTAGGACGTGTTAGCGCACTTGGACGCTCCGCATACAACTTAAAAAATGTTTTTGAGCACTATGGGTTTTAACATCTGAGGTCATCAGTCCCCTAGAACTTAGAACTACTTAAACCTAACTAACCGAAGGACATCACACACATCCATGCCCGAGGCAGGATTCGAACCTGCGACCGTAGCGGTTGCGCGGTTCCAGACTGTAGCGCCTAGAACCGCTCGGCCACCCCAGCCGGCCATAAGACTCCGATTTGTGCTGTTAAGTCGGTCAGAGATATGACATCAGCTACTGTTGACCGTACAGCAGAGTTACCATTGCGCGAAGTGTTAAAAAGTCAAAACGAATAAGTAAATAAATAAATTAATGAATTAACACCTGTTAAGGCCAAACACTACGACATAGTCGCGTATAAAAAAACTGATTAAAGAAATGTACAATTTGTTTCTTGTGCTTCAGTTTATGATTGCAATACCATTGTCCTCAGACTATCGATTTCGGTTAGTGGTGACAATTTTCCCGTCCGTTTGAAAAAGCGGACGTAAAACGTTTTTCACAGCGGGCCGGATAACTGACAAAATGACGAGCGTGAGCTATATTATCATTCTGTACATTTCTTGCAGATCAGAAACACAGCTCTGGGGAAAAAGACGAAAACTAAATTCAGCATTCCCTGTTGATCACGAGTGAGTGACATGCAATGCACAAAAACAGGGACAACCAACATATTTATTCACTAAGGAAGTTATCAAACAAAGACTTCAGCGAAAAGATAGTTACATCAAATCTAGTTAGCAGTTATCCGAATCTCATAACCCGTGCAGCATAAAACGTTAGTGGGATTTTTGAAACTGCGGTTTGCCTTTAAACATATCAGAGTTCGGTTTCTTATTGACGGCGGTTCAAGAGAACTACTTTCAAATGTTCATCAGTCACTCTTGTTTCGTATGCCGACTTCACATACTCCATTTGTGAAAATGTTTGCACAAAGACATAAGGTATTTAAATACTGATTTCACAGCAGCGGCAAATTCCTTCCCTTTCGGAGACTCAGCATCAGCTAGGCAGCGGTAAAATTCAACAAGCTTTTCTTCTCTGTGCTTCTCTTTCAATAACGCATTTGCTTGCAAATCAATGAGCTGTAGCTGTAGTTCAACACGAACATTATCAAAGTTATGTGAAACGTGTTGTGGAAGAGAACAATGTCACTTTCAGTTCTGTGAAGATCTGAAAATATCTCCAAGAATGCTTCCTTAACAACGAATAAGACTTTTCGGGAAATCTAAGTCAACATGTTTGGGGATTGTAGCAGAAAACACTTTGAAACAATAAAAGTGACCAAATATTTCTCCTGTAACGCCGGAAATGCATATCCTCCTATTTCCATCTATTGTACTATTATTTTTTTCCTTGTTTTGTTACCTCAAGATATGACATTTCTGTCTCTTTATATATTGTAATTGTTTTACTGTTTGTATATATATATTTATGCACTCATGTCGATGTATAATTGGTTTGTTTCGTAAATATTATTTGTATTTTTACGCTGGGTCTTGCCTAGGGAAAACTGCTATCGAACGATTACATCGATGGGTCGTGTGAAGAATCAAAGTGTGTAGGATCTTTGGTAGTGTTAACTCTGCCGCGTGGAGCGCGGGCAGAGCATGGGAGAGTCTGGCTGGAGAGCGAGTGGAGCAGGTGTGTTGTGCGAAGCTCCCGCGAGTTGCCGCGCTTTCGGGGTTTGTCAGCATGTAATTGCGCTCGACTTGCGATGATAGTTTCTGACATGGTGTCGCGGACGGGAAGCATTAGCTGGCGCACATCAAGAGCCCGTTTCGCCTGGTGACCGTGTCGAGAAGAAGGCGCGCCAACATCCAGCTTCTGCAACAGCGACGGCCGACAATGAGTGACTGTCGCCACCTCCTCGATCGACGGCTTCAAACCTTCAATCAACCAACAAGGAAGACTAAAAGCACGTAAAGTTTCAGAACTGTATGGCAGACCTCAGCTTTTCAAATTGTTCCATTTGCCTCGCAAAATTACAGCAACTTAGCATGAACCTTTGTTGCTCATTGTCCCAATTGCATTGCCAAGCAGGGTCCCTTCCTTTTCCGAAATGAGCCCGAGGGTCGTTGAAATTCAAACGCCAGCATCATTCGATTTCACTGCTTTAATTTCAAAGTTCAGCTGGCTACAATATTTAGATTGCACAAGCACAAATTAAGAGTGCGAGTTTTGTTACCGTATTTTAGTTACCTGTGACTGCAGCTCAGCTTGGTACGTACTAAATTTTACTATTGTTAATTGTTCAGAATCATTTAATTCAAGTTCAAAGTTAATTCTCTTATTTCTAAATTGCGTAGATTCAAGTAGCTTTTGAAATGATTGGTGAGGTAGTCCAAGACTAACCTTATTTTACTGAATGTCGATGTGCTTCAGAAAGAAAGCTCACTATTAACTTCAGTCACTAAATTAACTTTCGATTTTCCAGTTTTATTAATTCTTTTGCTAAATTAAGTCAGAGTGTAGCGAAATTTATTACTTCTGACAAACTTTCAGTTTTCACACTACACGTGTCAACCTTCAGTTGCCACGCTTCTAGTGCTAATTATATGTGTAATTACCTTTCTTTTTCAGTTACTATAGTAATTGTCCTTAGGACTGGCGACCGTAATTTCCCCCAAATCTCAAATATCTAGTTACCGCTAGTTAATTGTTAACGTAACGGCCGCACATTTACTTTCTTCATTAACTTTACCCCTTTTCAAAATTAATTGCCACCAGTTTCATTTGCATTTTTCCTTTCATTTAGATGTAACCCTTTCCTCCCTCTTTACCGACAGATTAACTTCGGTGACGATTGCTTTTCCCAAATTTCCATTAGGTACACGCGGTTTAATTTTTCACTGTCATTAAGGTCGATAAGTGAGGGGGAGGTTACACTCCTTTCAGGTGTGCTTCAAACAGTTATGAGAGCTAACTCCTAAATTCTTTGATGATTCTGTGGAGATCAAATACGAGGTTAATCTTTCCCTGAAATTTGAAATTCATTTCATTGTTGTAGGATGACAACTTTAACAGCAAGGCAGGATCTGACAGCTGTGCTGTTTCGTATCGGACCTTGTAACAACGAATAAGGGCTTTACCGCAGCTGATTCACGTGTTATAAGACAAGAAACACAATTCAGGAAGTTTCCTGAAAACAAGTCTGGAATAGACTATGATTGAGTGGTGTATGTTCCCAAATGAAGTTCACTGCAGAGACGACGAGTTTCAGTACACAAGAGATATCTAAGTCTCTCTCACAGAGTGCTTGCTGACGTCTGAGTATATGAACACAACGCCCGAAATTTGAAAATCTTCCAACTGAGTCCTGAATTGCCAAACTGGACCCTTCTTCACTCCAGCCTTGCGTTTTCTTCTATAAACTGTAACACCTCGAAGCTGTTTCCGTTGAAGTTTATCATCTTGAAAATCTTTTTTCATCTGCATATAAACCTCTTTCCTATTGTTGTTACACGCACACTGCAAGCGGATACAAACTCTTTCGTTTTCTGTATGTTTAAACTGATACCACGAATGAACACGAGAAGTTCTGACGTAGTCAAGTGATCAGTACGCTCATCCAGCGCCAGAGATTACCACAAGATCTATCTTTCTCACGTATTTATAGCACTGTGTTCTCTCCGCACATTTCTCCACTTAGGCCTGACGCAGCAAGAGTGGTTCGAAGTTCCATGAATAGAGAACTGTTTCTGTTGCAGATTTTGTTATCAATACTGGCGCATTTCTCGAGTTTAGCACGTCTTCAGACCATCTAGAACAGCGCAGGCCGCATTATTCATATGTAAAAGCCATTGATATGAGTCGCTCGGAGTGGTCGCGCGATTAGAGGCACGATGTCAGTGATTGCGCGGCCTCTCCCGGCGAAGGTTCGAGTCTTCCCTCGGGCGTGGGTGTGTGTGTGTTGTTCATAGCATAAGTTAGTTTAAGTAGTGTGTGAGTCTAGGGACCGATGACCTCAGCAGTTTGGTCCCTTAGGAATTCACAGACATTTGAAAATTGATATGACCGCGTTAAAACGAACACCGCAATCATCAAATGTAGACAAAGGGAAACCAAAAATTGGCATCATGCGGTGGGAAAATACGTTCTCACCAATTTCTTCTGTTCTCTGCAGATCTGAACTTGCAAAAAGGCTGATACCGGTTGTCGTATTATGGACATCACATATCGAGTGTTCGTATCTAGACTGACACTTTACTAGCGGTCGTAACAGGGTTATAGTTTGTAACGGTCTGAATCTGATTCCTCAAGGATGGTAACAGGATCAGGTGTGTGGGCTGGCACTGCTCCCCCTTATAAGCCTATAACTACGATTATGGCCGCTGGCACCAATCACAGACGTCCGAAACGACCGTGCGCGGAAGATGAGTTGGGTAGCTGACAGCAGCTCCGTACACTCAGCATCGCAGACTATTCGATGAAGTTGCCATCGCTAAACGGTTTTCCGTGTTTAGCATTCATATGCACTATTTCCAGACTTTGACGGGTTCATTTACAGCCAACATTACTGGGATTGTAAATTGCGTATTATTTATTATATATCTCATAGCGTAACTTTTCAGGCAACCTTGAATACGTTGACAGATGTTTTATTTCACAATGACACCGACGATTGTGCTCTTTGAGCAAGAGACATTTTCGTTGCCTATCAGAGAAGCAGTGTTCTACGCCTTTGTTTCCACAAAAAAGTACTTTACTTCTAGTACTTCACTGAAAACGCGACACCCGGCGTCTACTTTTCTTTTATTAGCAGCTATAATGAAGGATAAACTAAACGCGATATGAAAATGAAAAAGACAATGAATTATGAATTTAACTGAAATCTTGGGTTAATGCAAAATAAGCAAATATTACAATAAACGAGAATATCTTAATTCAATAATTTAAAATTGAACATAGTACCAGAAGGTCTCCGTACATCTCCTAGTATTCTAAACATAACGTTTAAATTTAAAACGCGTCACAACTTTTCGTTTTCCATACCTTTTATGAAGCAAGTTCTAGTACCTTCGGAGCACCGGATGAACTGACGTCACTGCCCTGATTCGGCCCATGCAACTTTGTCTGGCGACTCTTGGTTTAAAACTTATCCTTATTAACTTATCCTTATTAACATAGTATCGTCAAGCTACATAAACAAAATCAGGTAGTTATGTTGGACGAAGAGTCAGACAAGGATACTTTTTGTAGCCAATCTTTTTTTTCAAATTTGTCGCAGATTTCGTAATGATAAAAACTATCGACAACCCCAGCATGGGCGTACGGATCTCGAGTTAACTGACGAATTAATTCTTCTGGCAGCAACCCTACAAATTTACAACCAGTGACTTCCAAGCTGAATGGAATGGCCAGATCTGTAGGGCTTTTTAGCCCTACAGTAATAAAACACAAATTATCTGCATAAAGAGAGGAAACGTATCTTCTCAAATTATAGCGCAACAGAAGGCACTGGAAGTTGTTGACTTGTTTCCATATCTCGGCAGCCTTCTCTGTAACAACGGGGACGTAGATGTAGCCACCACCAGCAGAGCTGGTGATCCCTATGGCAATTAGACTGTACAAGCGTGTCCACAGAACTTCGGCAGTACTCTATCACCCTACCCATGCCACACACGCATGTGAGATCTGGAAAATGTACGTAAAATCAGCATACAGACTTAATGATTTTCATAAACGATGCTTGTGGCGAATTTTGAAATCAGCTATCGCAACCACGTTCCGATTGATGACATGCTGAGTAGAAGTGACCTATACAGTCTACACTAATTCGTTGCTGAAAGAAGGATGAAGCTTGCGAAGCATGTTCTACGCATGAACGATGGAATAATCCCCAAATCGACAGTGTTGTGGAAACCAACGATTGGATACGGAAGTGGAGTAGGATCTCGTAATACTCGAAACTAACTTTTGCAAACATTGTTCAGTGCGTGAACATGAAATATGAGGAAGCTGAGAACCTGGCAGCTGGTCGAGTTCTCTGCGGGAAACTTGTTGCCCCGTATTTCACCTAGCGCTGGAAGTGAGCCTAAGTCATACAGTGGAATAAAAGAAACAGACTACTTTGGTCTACAGAGCAAGGCTGACTTTCCAGTGAAGAAAGTTTCAGCGCATAAATTACAGTCACTAAATTTTAGAGTTTCCATGGGCTGATTTCATTACCAATGACTGTAGGAGTTACTCTCAGTGCAACATTCATTCATACAACATTCAAAGAATGTCTGGTAATAGTATTTCTCTTATGTGCTACGACCTAAGAGTCATAATTTCATTATCAAGTCACAACGCGTCTACACAGCGCATGATCGATTAGGATTTCGACAATGACCATTTTGCCTCAAATTTACAACTTATAAAACTTCTAAATTTCTGTCATCGAAATGTGTGACAGAAATTTGTTACTAGATTTTTCTTTACTCTGAAATGTTTTAAACTTAAAACAAAATGATCATAGATAATGGTGCAGCGTTCTGCGAACATGACATTCCAACTTAGTTCGTTCTTTCCACATTTCACTCCATCGACAGTCTCATGGTAATGACTATCTTAATCGTTTGTAGTTTCCCGAATGGTGTCTCCGAAAACTGAGAAGTAATATGGCCTTATTCTATAAGATTTCGTTTGCTCATGAAGCACCGTTCACTATCCATAAGCAAAACAATCGTTGCAATATGTCCCCTCATCAATCGAAAATTCATGCTGACGGATAGGATGAACAACAACCTTGTTCTGTAAACGTGTGATGAGAGATTTCCAATGTGGGCTTTACAAGGATCGAATCGGTTCATTGGTTCCGTTCATTGGTCCCGTTTTATTGATGGGACTAAGACTCACCGACATCTACAGTTCTTAAAACACATAAGGCAGAAGTTATTGGAATAAATCCCACTGGACAAAGCAGCCCATCTAGTAGGAACATCTCTTAGCCAACAATGTCATTTTTGCCAGTACTAGTCTGCTTTTTATGTCCCACTTGCTTCGTGCGTTATGGATTGTTTTGCTTCTAGGTGTCAGGGTTTCTTAACTTCAGCTACCTTGTTACCACCAGTTACGACGATAAGTTTCTCGCTGTTCTTATTTATGCTACTTCACATTTTTTTTCGTCTTCCTTCGATCTACTCTCAGCCCACATTCTGTACTCATTAGACCGTTCATTACACTCAGGAGACCTTACAATTGCCCCTCACTTTCACTGAGGAGAGCAATGTCATCAGCAAATCTTATCACTGATAGCCTTGCATGTTTCCGATTTTGAACCTTTCTTTTATTTCCGTCGTTGCTTCTTCGTTGTATACATTGAACAGTAGGGGGCGAGAGTCTTACACTCCCGTCCTATTCACTTTTTAATAAGAGCACTTCGTTCTTGGTCTTCCACTCTCATGATTCCTATTTCTTTTATATATTTTCTTTCCCTACCACTTACCCCCATTTTTCTCAGAGTTTCGAACATTTTGCGCCATTTTACACTGCCCAACGCTTTTTTCAAGTCAATAAATCCTATGAACGTGTCTTCATTTTTCTTCAGTCTCTACTGTGCCTTCATCTTTCCTTAAGTCAAACTAATCTTCATTTAACAGATTATTAAAAATTTCTTGCTTACATCATCACGAATGGGGACGTACGCCAAGATGAAATTTTATGCTCTGATACTGATGTTGTGACTGAAACTGAGAGCACAATAAATAACGTCACTTAGCGGCTCTTGTGCATTCTCCTTTTGATTTTCGTGAAATACGTTATAGGTGTGCAGCTAATTCTTGTGACATTGTATTTAAGTTATTTTCCAAAAATAATCTCAAGTAATCAACTCGAGAAGAAAATATATTACAGTAATGAATATAACAGTAATGAATACTATAATATACAACAAGTACAATAAAGCAAATCTTTTGAATTCAACTGAGTTAAGAAAAACAATTATTATTGTTATTATTATTATTCCAGGCATTAAAGTAACTTGTATTCAAACCTTATTTTTTCAGCCATGGTCCTTACAACAGTTCAGATGTTTTGTGAAGATAAAACTGCACATCCGCTGTACACCTACTCTCTCGCAGTTGCTGGCAACCGTAATATCACGGGGTTGCCACTTGAAATATAGTTTCCCGTCATGAAATGAACTCAAGCACGTAATGCTTTAGTACCTGAGAGTGAACAAAAACAGTGTACTGCAAATGATTACACAAGATAAGTAACTTTTATCTTTTATGGTAGAGCACTTGCCCGCGAAAGGCAAAGGTCGCGAGTTCGAGTCTCGGTCCGGCACACAGTTTTTATCTGCCAGGAAGTTTCATAACAGTGCACACTCCGCTGATGACTGAAAATCTTATTCTGGAAACTTTCATCTTATATACTTTGTTTTCTGACAAAATTCACATTAAATGACATGATTCCCGAATCAGCCGCTCAACACACTTCTTTATCGGTATGTGTGCTATTATGGGAGCAGTCGAATTTTGCGTGCTGCTCGTACAAAGACACAGACCACAAAGGGTAAAGGATTACAGAAAGCGAGAGTCTTGTATCGGTGTAAATAAGTGCTTGACGATTTAACATCATTTTCACAGTGGTAACGTATCTGTCGTCGATTAATTAGTCGAGTAAAAATTACATAAATTTACATGTAAATAGTAGTGGACACTACATCAGATCGTTCACAAAGTCTAGATGAGTGAGAACAGTAGACAGATTGTTGATACTGTGTTTCTTGACTACCTAAAGGAATTACACTGATTTACAACGTAATGTAGAAAACTGGTGTTATGTTTCCTGTAGATGAAGTCACTAGAACCGAAAGTAACGTTAGATGTACCTCGTGTAAGCTACAATTATCGAAGTATACAGGTTATTTAAAAATGAGTTCTTCATTCGTACGGGAGATAGTACCATTAAAATGAGAAAACAGGTCTTATATGTCCGGAAATGATACCGCTTTAAATGGTCCATTCTATTCTACTACAGTCATCAGTATGTTGACATTACAGGAGGTGTTCACTGGTGATTCAGCTCTTCCTTACATACCATTCAGCACTCGTTCTCGAAGACACACGACTCATGCCTTCGGATCTGAGCACACGCTACTATACAGGGTGTAAATTGTAAGTTGACAAACCTGAATAACACGAAAAATAAGTTTCACATGAAAAAATGTGTAGAATACAAAGTTTATTATTTTCAAGGAGGATATCTACTGGAATTAGAGTTTTACAAATGTTGACTTACCCGAATCTGCGGAAAATTTTTAAAAAAATTAAAACATTCGTAAAACTCTAATTCCTCTCTCTCAAACGCCACCCTGTGGGCAGAGAGGAAGAGTTTTAGTTTTAGCGAATTAAAATTGGCGAAGTAAATAAGTATTTTTATTTATCCATAACCATTTTCCACGCAAAAATGGGAACATGAATTTTCATGAATTACAGCGCCAAGAATCAAAAAAAATGTTTAAGACAAAATGTACGTAGTTTTTTATGTAGAATCTGATTCTGCAATAAGAAATGTGGGTTCCTATTTGAAATTTTAAAGCTACCTCCCGCCCCACCCCAGGGGGCTGGGGAGGCGGGTTAAATTTAACACCATCAGATATCCCCCTCGAAAATAATCGATTCTCTGCTTTTAACTGTAACTGTAGCCAGAAATTTAGAGGTTCTAGAGGTTAAAGTCAGGTGAACGAAAGGGCTGTAACACGGGAGGTGGTACTCTATTACGCATAAAAACACATCTGTTGTCTTTTTTCAAGGGTAACGTTCTCCAAGAGTGTGAAATACTGGGACTCCATTTCAGTGTGTACGTTGTTAACATTTACGTCGTTAACACTCTGAGAAATCACTAATCTCGATCTGACTCCAACACAGCCTCAAAACAATACTTACAGAATGGTTTAAGTAGGAGACGTAAGTGCAGTCTCTGACGACATCACAGTCAGAGAAGTAAGTGCAGAGAGAAACAAGTGCAGTAAGAAAAGAGCGCTGAGCGTCAACAACACGAGTGCTCACCTTTCTCAACAAACGGCTGGAAATGGCGTAGTGGTTCAACACTGGACTCTTTCTGCGTTTTGGTGGTTCAAACATCCCTCCGAGCGTCCACATTTAGGTTTTCAGTGATTTACCTAGATCACTAAAAGCGTATTATGGCATCGTCCTTTTGTAAAGGCACGTCTGACTTACTTGTCCACAATCCGAGGCGGTGCTTCATCTCTAATAACCTCATCATCGAAGTGATCTTCCGCCTTTCATTCTCGATACAAGCAAACACGTGTTTATACAGTGCGTGACAGATGTAAGGGCAGATATTTCTATTGGTGACTGAGGACGGTGTACTGAACAATATTACATGAGTAGTTACTTCGTTTCAAGACTAATAATTATAGCTATTAGAAGCAGTATGGTCTTAGGTTGGTTAGTACCTCCAAGTATAAATGCTAATTTTCCCGTACGTTGAAGTGTGGACAGGTGGACCCAAAACCGTTAGTCTATAGTGACAAGCGTTGTCCACATAGTGGTGCAGTTGCGGCCATGAAAGAAACATCAGGTCGTTAAGTTTCTGTGTCTGTGGAAAAACCGTCGACGCAGAGAACAGACGACCAATACACTGATGTTTCAAAACATGGTTCAAATGGTTCTGAGCACTATGTTACTTATGTATGGTCATCAGTCCCCTAGAACTTAGAACTACTTAAACCTAAGTAACCTAAGGACACCACACAACACCCAGTCATCACGAGGCAGAGAACACTGATGTTTGTACATACTAAGGTACCACATACAAATTTATATACACTTATATCATACCATGAAAGCATCAAGAGTATGTGAACCAGCAACGGCAAAATTAGTAATTCTTTTTTTTTTATGCGTTTCTGACGATACAATCAGTAGAGCATTTCACTAATGAATAGTTGTGTTTTATATGCTTTTTCAGTTCTGCATTAATCTGTTGTACTTCAAAGCTGTTCTTTATGTTGTGATAGAAGAGCCCTTGATTTTTATTGTAGCGTAAGTAGGAACGATTTCTGACTTAAAATAGGTCTTGATGAAAGTTGACTGTAACAGTATTCCTTAAATACTTTAGTTTTGAATACAAGAAATATCTAATATCTCCGTACGCCTACGGTGGCACACAATTTGGAAAAGAATGGTATTGTAAGAAATAAAAAAAGAACAACTTAACGAAATCAGTCTCACTGGCGGTATGTCATCTGTTCTAAACAGTAGTTAATAACGAAAAAAGTGGTCACGTACAAGTAGGTCTCGCGCATTGAGGGTCTGTACAAATTTAATTATGTGCACAAACAGTGCATCCACTTCGGGAATGGAGGATACTGACGATTACTGCCTGTTATCGACATTGATACTGGCAAGATATCGGTCCCGTGTCCCAGCGACTTCCTAAAATGTCTTAATTTCACTTTTGACGTCGGATAACAAATAACAAAAGAAGTATTTTTTCGTGTGATATAATTACAAATTAACAATTTCGGCTGTTTCCCTTTACTTGTGTGTAACATAAATTCAAACTTCATACGAAAACTGTTACATTGGGGGAAGTGTCTTAACAGACAGGCAGACCGATAAATAAATAACAAAAAGTAGTTTTCGTGTTATATAACTACAAATTAACAATTATCGGATTTTTTTCCGCCGGCAGGAGTGGCCGGGCGGTTCTAGGCGCTACAGTCTGGAACCGCCTGACCGCTATGGTCGCAAGTTCGAATCCTGCCTAGGGCATGGATGTTAAGTCCCATAGTGCTCAGAGCCATTTTTTTTTAATTTTTTTCCCTTGGTTGTGCTGTGAAACCTAACTTCTCGCCAAATTTAATGATTCTAGGTCAACGGGAAGCACTCTTTAGGTTTTGATGTGTGAGTTTTCGAGTGTCAACATGTGCGACATAAATGGCGGTATCTTGCGGTTACATAGATTTAGAAGCTGAACATTTTTGTACCGCCAAGGGGTCATAGATATTAGGATGTGGCATGAGTTTCAGCTTGATACGTCTGCTCGTTTCTGAGAAAAAGTGTTCTTTCACATTGAGACACGAAATCCTAAATATAGAGTAATTTAACAAACTGCCTTATGTAAATCACAGTACTTAAAAATACTCGTAAATTATTATCAGAGTAGAAAGTTGGAAAAGTTCTAGTACCCCTGTGACACAATGAAACGTCATTTTAAAATTAGCAAAAATGATATATTGCTTAAATTGCTTAGAGTAATGGTATGCCAGCGATGGTGTATGGAGGTCAACGACGGAGAAAAACTAAACGACATATCAAAAAGATAATGTGCTAATACAAGATTTCTTAGGAAAGGGCTGAAAACGCATTACTCGACAGAAAGCGAAATGAAGATATCAGGAAACAACTAAAGAGAGGACATGTCAAACGTCCCAAGTGTAATTTTTTTTCACAAATCACGTTTATAGTGCTGTTGTGCTCTTGGTATTCTGCTACATGTCCCTAGACTTGTTCCATGGGCCAAATCGTGAAGAAAAACTTTGAAATATAAGTATTTGGCGCACGGTCTCTCTGCCTATCGGTGCTCCCCTCTTCAGTTGCAACTGCCACGCATCAAGGTCTCTTCCACTTAATTTAAACACAGTTTCTGTGGTAAACAGAGAGCATGTAACCTTTTTTGTACTTTTAGAACGTCTTTGGGATAGAAAGAAATAACTTTGGTTTCAAAAATTGTAAAGAATAGTTGAAGAAGTGAACAGACAAAACAATGTGTCTCTGGAAAATGTTACGAAGGAGAAAGACAAAGAATTCTACAGCAAGCATTGTAACATCTGATCCCAAGAATGGAGGTGTATAAGAAACGGAAGTAAATGCTGAGAGATTTTTCCTTGAACTTACATTTGTCCCTTTCTTGTAAAAATATAAAAGATATGAGAAATTGAGTTTGTTGACTACTGTCCTACTAGTTAGATGATCACGGCAGCATTTCTGTACTTGTATTATCGCAAATAAATCATTATGGCTCAGTTTAATGATCCTTGAAACAAATACTTTTTATTGGCAGTTATAACCAGTCAGTTCTGCGGTATGGTACCTAGAACGCTTTCGATAAGATTCTTATTTTCTAATTTTTCTCGTTATATTTTGCAGTGATGAAGTGAGCATTACAGAAGTGTAATATCGGAACAGCCTCTCAGTTTTTTAGATACAAGTAAATTATGTACAAAAAGAGATACATTGTTTTTTGATGCTCCTGACTGATGTGTGATTTAGCTCCTAGAACATTTGACGTTTTCATCCATCAATTATATTTAATCTAAATTAACAAAAAAGGACAAAGCCTAAGTCTCTGTAGACTTACGAGGAAAATAAATAAGAAAGTAGATAGGTAAGCCAATGACAAGGCAGGGCAAAATACTGAATGTGAAACAAACCTGACATGGTTTAATCCTCCATGCTGATGTTGACACTGACGGCTACTACGACGGCCATGATGATGATGATGATGATGATGATGATGATGAAGGTCATTCGATGATAGTACATTAAAACAGAGATGACATAAGCAGTTTCAAATCAATGAAGGTTTCTAAAATGACACCCTACGTTTTTGATAAATGATCTGACAGAGACCGTTACTGAAGATGCATCGAAGGTAATAAATGAATATTTTAATTATACCAGAGCTTGAATGTGTTAGGCAGTATCATTCCGTTTGAAACAGAACTCTATTGTTATTTCACTTGTTTAATGACAGGTCTGTCAGTCTAAGAGGATGTAGGGGTGCTGTTCTTTCTATGATTCCTCTTCTAGAAATAAGCTGAAAGCTGCCATAAACCTTTACGATGGTCAATACCTCGAGTTGATGAACATTAATTGCAAATATAAACCATTAGGCACCAAAAGTAGCACATGTGACAGAATAGTTGTCGTATTCGATTAGATGTAATAATCAACCATACTCCGACTTCACTCAGCCATCTTTCGTGTGTCTGTTCCAAGCTGCTTGACGTTTCATTTTTGAATAGTTTTATGATTTGAAGCGCTGTCTTTCTTAAATAAACGTCTGCTGTGATCCAGGATAGCAAATGCCTAGAGCACACCATTTTTAAGAGCTACACTAAAAAGAAGCCTCGGTGGTGGCTTCAGTTATTCTTCAGACGTTCAACAACTTTTTACTTCCAAGCTGTCCCTGTTCTCATGCAGTCTACCAAAGTTGCAGCTTGAGTGCTTAGACTACTGATACACAATTCTGCAGCAGCAACATCCAGTTCAGGACAGATTCTTTAATCATATTGCCATGTAGTGTGTGATCAGAATCAAGAAAACCTCTAGAAACAGATGAAATGGGCACAGTGTGGAAATGTAAAGGATAAAAAATGGGAAAAAAACGAAAATAATAACGCAACATTAGTGATATTTAATAACAAAAATGGCTTTCGTTTCGAAGACTCCTGTACCAACTACAGAGAAAGAAATATTTAGGGCGTTTGATGTCTCCCAAGTGAGGAGGCGCATTGGTAAGACATTGTTTCTTTTTCAGGAGGTCATTGGTTTAAATCCAAGAAGAAAGACAATTCATGAAATTCTAGATCTGTGTGGATTCAAATGAGAAGTACAGAAAGTGTGGCGATGAGAAATCGGATTGAATGCATCAATACAGAGAATGGTTGGAAGGCACATCTTGCATTTTAAAAAGCGTCCGTTGAACGACTGGCTTCCAGTTGTGTTTCAGTTCGCCTTGGAAGAGCTGGAAAGCATATTAAGTAAATGGACAGAAATATCCCGTATATACTCTTCAAGTGTTATGGTGTACACAGAGATAGGACTTGTAAGATGGAAATGTGGACACTTTCCACGATCAGGTACAAGAAAACTGTAAGTCACACAAGATCGTCGTGATAAGATTCAATCCTCGTACTAGAAACAAAAAAATAGTATTCCGAATCAGTCAAAAATGAGCGCTCGGAGTCCTAATGCTAATAATATACACGAAGTCTGGAATCACATAACTACAGTTTGATGCTGTCTATAAATCATGTCACCACTACAGTGGCACATGCCAGTCGAGTCACTCTTTCATCCTACTGTATTAGTAACAGGAGTTCGCCTCTTAGCTGAGTGGTCAGTGTGGCTGACTGCCATGTAGGGGACCCTGGTTCGATTCGCTGTACTGCCAGAAACATCTCCTTGGTGGGGAGGCCTGGTACAGGGGGCAATCAGCCTGCTGAGGCCAACTGAATACTTACTCGACCGGTTAGTAGCCATTCCAAGGTCAAGAAACCCGACAACGACCGGGAGGTTGGTGCGGTGACCAGATGCTTCTCCATACCATACCATAACATAGACCACGTCATCCTTACCCCGTACGTGTACTGTTGTCTCTTTAGCAGCAGACGTAACCTAGTCTGTGGCCGCACAGCGCATTGCCATTGATCACGTTACACAAGTTTAAAATGAAAGAGGTCAAGGAATGGGTTACAGGGTGACGATATGAGTAGCAGTTAAAACACGTTTCTAACAGAAAATGACACGGGCGTTCGGTCGGACCCGTTAGCTCTTTGGCCCGACTATGGCTACAATGTAGAACTTTACCTTTATTTGCCACTAGTTACAGCCTATGATTTCTCTTTCATAGGATGACTACGTTTATTGTGCAATAGTCTTGCACTGTAGCTACCACTCCCCCGTCATCTCTTTACCTTACTCTTCTGAGTCGGCCATCCCTCTTCCATCATAAATAAAATGAGGATGGAAGGGTGTTGGCCGACTCTAAGGAGTAAGATAAAATGAGGGCACATGAACGATCTGGGTGCGTCTTGGCCTTGTTGACGACGTGAGCATTCCCAACGTTGGATTTGTTAACTGGACAACCTACTGCGAGACATTCAAGGCATCCGACAGTGACACGGAACATAGTAAGGACCACACCATCGTGAGGGGAATGTCCGAGTGAAACACTGTCCTTTGGTCTGGCAATGGCCTGATGATAGCTGATGCTGAGCAAGCGATGGTTGTCTGCAAGTCGGTCCCTCTAAGTTGGGGGGTGGTGTCCTGCAGCAGCTTCTACTTATCTAAGGCCGATGCAGCAGGCATAGGTGGTATCAGGACACGACACAGTTAGCTCATACCATCAGTGTATTGATACCACTGGTTAGAACCATACAGGACAGGGCCCAACAATTGTGGTCGTGAAAAGACACGTCAGAGGCTATCGAAATTGATAATGCAGGCCGACATGCTGAGGGAATAGATAATTAGCTAGAGAGAAACTTCAATAGGCCAGTTTAGTGGACACTGAAAAAAAGCAGTTTATGTACGTGTAGCGCATGTTGCGAATTTGCTTAGGAGTGAGTGATCAATAAGTAAGTAGCTATGATTGGGTATTACACTACCATATCTAGTAAATGGAAGTGATGTATGGGTTGTGCCTTTGTCTAGTTAACATCCTGGGTCCTAAATTATATCCCAACCATAACTTAAACTTTGAAAACAAGTGGTGAGAATAAGGGACTGAGGTTTCTGATACGTAAACGAAGATGAAAATCTAATAACCACTGCGGACTGGGATACTGTAGTCGGAGAAGGAATAAAACAATAATAGACGAATATATGCTCAGTAATACGAATGAGAGGGAAAAAAACTAATTAAGCTCTGTAATAAATTTCAGTTACTCCTAGTGAGTGCACTGTTCAATAATAGCAAGACAACGATATACACACGAAAAGGCCTGGAGACCTGTAACTATCGGGGCTACATCATAATCAGACAAAGATTCCGAAATCAGATATTGGATTGTAAGGCATAATCAGGAACAGTAATATATTCAGATCATACTTTACTAATGGTAAAGACTAGGCTGATGGATTAAATGGACCATCCGAAAGAATCTGCGTGGAAGAAAATGAGATAAATAAATTATTAGGAATGTTCCTGTGCTTCTGAAGCTCTCTAAAACTATAGCTACTGCGATGCTTCATACCACAATAGGCAATGCAGTACATCTGTAAAACGGTCAGCTACAGTAGTTGCACTAGCAAATTCAACTATAAGGAAGATACGGTAACAGCGAAGAAGTCTTGGGTAACAGAGGGACTATTTCACTTGGTCGAGCAAGGAGAAAGTATAAAAATGTTTAGGAAAGGACAGTATTACAGCAGTCCAGGGAAGCTAAAGCGAAATGGTTGCAGTAAGTTGCGGATAAACTGAAAAACAAATGGTCGGTGTGAGGACAAATTCGGCATGTTGTAGAGTCAGAAAACCTATGGTGAAATTGAAAACAAATGCGTCAACGAAGGGAATTCTGCTACTAAATGCCGAGCGGAAAACGGAGAGGTGGAAAGATTTCGTAGAAGGCTTCTATGAGGGACAGAAACTGTCTGACGACGTGAAAGAAGAAGATAAGGGAGCAAAGATAGAAGATATGAGAGACGCAGTATTAGATTACAAATGTACTTTGGAGGAAGTAGCAGACAAACGACTACTGCATTTGGCTTGTAGAATCTTTGAGTCTCGAGACATACAATCAGACTTTTTAAATATATCGTCCATACAAGCCCTAATGTGAAGTAAACAGATAAAACAACGATCGCACCACCTGCTTAATAGCTCAAGCATACAAGACTCTGACAATATTAATATACAGAAGAAAGGAACTGGAAACCGAGGATCTGTAAGACGATCAGTTCTGCTTTAGGGGAGGCGAAGGCACAAGAGAGCTGGTGGTAGCGTCGGGCTGGATAATGGAAGCAAAACTTAAGAAATATCAAGACGCGTTCATTAGATTTATCGATCCTGAAAAAGCATTCAGTTATGTAAAATGGTGCTAGACGTTCGAAGCTCTCAGGGAAATAGGGTGAACTAGAAGGAAAAAAAGAATAATACACAGTGCCCTCCCCCTCCCCCCCCCCCCCTCTTCCATGAACCATGGACCTTGCCGTTGGTGGTTGGTGGGGAGGCTTGCGTGCCACAGCGATACACATAGCCGTAGGTGCAACCACAACGGAGGGGTATCTGTTGAGAGGCCAGACAAACGTGTGGTTCCTGAAGAAGGGCAGCAGCCTTTTCGGTAGTTACAGGGGTATCAGTCTGGATGATTGACTGATCTGGCCTTGTAACACTAACCGAACCGGCCTTGCAGTCCTGGTACTACGAACGGATGAAAGCAAGAGGAAACTACAGCCGTAGATTTTCCCGAGGGCATGCAGCTTTACTGTATGGTTAAATGATGATGGCGTCCTCTTGAGTAAAATATTTCGGAGGTAAAATAGTCCCCCATTCGGATCTCCAGGTGGGGACTACTCAGGAGGACGTCGCTATCAGGAGAAAGAAAACTGGCGTTCTACGGATCGGAGCGTGGAATGACAGATCCCTTAATCGGGCAGGTAGGTTAGAAAATTTAAAAAGGGAAATGGATAGGTTAAGGTTAGATATAGTGGGAATTAGTGAAGTTCGGTTGCAGGAGGCACAAGGCTTTTGGTCAGGTGAATACAGAGTTATAAATACAAATGAAATAGGGGTAATGCAGGAGTCGGCTTAATTATGAATAAAAAATACGAGTGCGGGTAAGCTACTACAAACAGTATAGTGAACGCATTATTGTGTGTTCAAATGTGTGTGAAATCTTATGGGACTTAACTGCTAAGGTCATAATTCCCTAAGCTTACACACTACTTAACCTAAATTGTCATACGGACAAACACACACACCCATGCCCGAGGGAGGACTCGAACCTCCGCATCATTGTGGCCAAGATAGACACGAAGCTCACGCCTACCACAGTAGTACAAGTTTATATGCCAACTAGCTCTGTAGATGACGAAGAGATTGATGAAATGTATGATGAGATAAAAGAAATTATTCAAAAAGTGAAAGGAGACGAGAATTTAATAGTCACGGGTGACTGGAATTCGATAGTAGGAAAATGGAGAGAAGGGAACGTAGTAGGTGAATACGGATTGGGGGTAAGAAATGAAAGAGGAAGCCGCCTGGTAGAATTTTGTACAGAGCGTAACTTAATCATAGCTGACACTTGGTTCAAGAATCATGAAAGAAGGCTGTATACATGGAAGAAGCCTGGAGGTACTAGAAGGTATCATATAACATCTTGGGTTGTCGGGTGTTCTGCCGGATATCAGCGTCGTACTTGCACGATATTTCGGTCACGTAGCTCGAGACCTTCATCAGGTCGCACCTGATGAAGGTCTCGAGCTACGTGACCGAAATATCGTGCAAGTACGACGCTGATATCCGGCAGAACACCCGACAACCCAAGATGTCATTAGATTGCCGGGAAAGCCTGAAGAGTTACAGGTATCATATAGATTATATAATGGTAAGACAGAGATTTAGGAAACAGGTTTTAAATTGTATATCATTTCCAGGGCAATGTGGACTGTGACCACAATTTATTGGTTATGAACTGTAGATTAAAACTGAAGAAACCGCAAAAAGGTGGGAATTAAAGTAGGTGGGAACTGGATAAACTGAATGAACCAGAGGTTGTAGAGAGCTTCAGGGAGAGCATTAAGGAACGAGGAATGGAGGGAAGAAATACAGTAGAAGAAGAATGGGTAGCTCAGAAGGTGAAGTAGTGAAGGCAGCAGAGGATCAAGTAAGTAAAAAGACGAGAGGTAATAGAAATCCTTGGGTACCAGAAGAAATATTGAATTTAATTGACGAAAGGAGAAAATATAAAAAAGCAGTAAACGAAGCAAGCAAAAAGGAATACAAACGTCTCAAAAATGAGATCGACAGGAAGTAAAAAATGACTAAGCAGGGATGGCTAGAGAACAAATGTAAGGATGTAGAGGCTTATCTCCTAGGGGTAAGATAGATACTGCCTACTGGAAAATTAAAGAGTCCTTTAGAGAAAAGAGAACCACTTGCATGAATATCAAGAGCTCAGATGGAAACCCAGTTCTAAGCAAAGAAGGGAATGCAGGAAGGTGGAAGGAGTCTATACAAGGGCGATGTACTTGAGGAAAATATTATGGAAATGGAAGAGGATGTAGATGAAGATGAAATGGGAGATATAATACAGCGTGGAGAGATTGACAGAGCACTGAAAGACCTGAGTCGAAACAAGGCCCCGGGAGTAGACAACATTCCATTAGAACTACTGACAGCCTTGGGAGAGCCAATCCTTACAAAACTCTACCATCTAGTGAGCAAGATGTATGAGACAGGCAAAATACCCTCAGACTTCAAGAAGAATACAATAATTCCAATCCCAAAGAAAGGAGGTGTTGACAGATGTGAAAATTACCAAACTATCAGTTTAATAAGTCACGGCTGCAAAATACTAATGTGAATTCTTTAAAGACGAATGGAAAAAGTGGTAGAAGCCGACCTTGGGGAAGATCAGTTTGGATTCCGTTGAAATGTTGGAAGACGTGAGGCAATACTGACCCTACGACTTATCTTAGGTCAAGGAAAGGCAAACCTACGTTTCTAGCACTTGGAGACTTAGAGAAAGCTTTTGACAATGTTGACTGGAATACTCTCTTTCAAATTCTGAAAGTGGCAGGGGTAAAATGCAGGGAGAGAAAGGCTATTTACAATTTGTACAGAAACTAGATGGCAGTTATTAGAGTTGAGGGATATGAAAGGGGAGCAGCGGTAGGGAAGGGAGTGAGACAGGGTTGTAGCCTCTCCCCGATGTTATTCAATCTGTATATTGAGCAAGCAGCAAAGGAAACAAAAGGAAGATTCTGAGAAGATATTAAAATCCATGGAGAAGAAATAAAAACTTTGAGGTTCGCCGATGACATTGTAATTCTGCCAGAGACCGCAAAGGAATTGGAAGAGCAGTTGAACGGAATGGACAGAGTCTGGAAAGGAGGATATAAGATGAACATCAACAAAAGCAAAACGAGGATAATGGAATGTAGTCGAATTAAGTCGGGTGAGGCTGAGGGAATCAGATTAGAAAATGAGACACTTAAATTAATAAAGGAGTTTTGCTATTTGGGGAGCAAAATAATTGATCATGGTCGAAGTAGAGAGGATATAAAATGTAGACTGGCAATGGCAAGGAAAGCGTTTCTGAAGAAGAGAAATTTGTTAAAATCGAGTACAGATTTAAATGTCAGGAAGTCGTTTCTGAAAGTACTTTTATGGAGTGTAGCCATGTATGAAAGTGAAACATGGACGATAAAGAGAATAGAAGCTTTCGAAATGTGGTGCTACAGAAGAATGCTGAAGATTAGATGGGTAGATCACTTAACTAATGAGGAGGTACTGAATAGGATTGGGGAGAAGAGGAGTTTGTGGCACAACTTGACTAGAAGAAGTGATCGGTTGGTAGTTCATATTCTGAGGCATCAAGGGATCACCAATTTAGTATTGGAGGGCAGCGTGGAGGGTAAAAATCGTAGAGGGAGACCAAGAGATGTATACACTAAGCAGATTCAGAAGGTTATAGGTTGCAGTAGGTACTGGGAGATGAAGAAGCTTGCACAGGATAGAGTAGCATGGAGGGTTTCATCAATCAAGTCTCAGGACTGAAGACCTCAACAACAAGCGGCAACAAGGAGCACTTCCGGAAGGCGTTCGATACAGTTCCGCACTGTCGCCTGATAAACAAAGTAAGAGCCTACGGAATATCAGACCAGCTGTGTGGCTGGATTGAAGAGTTCATAGCAAACAGAACACAGCATGTTGTTATCAATGGAGAGACGTCTACAGACGTTAAAGTAACCTCTGGCGTGCCACAGGGGAGTGTTATGGGACCATTGCTTTTCACAATATATATAAATGACCTAGTAGATAGTGTCGGAAGTTCCATGCGGCTTTTCGCGGATGATGCTGTAGTATACAGAGAAGTTGCAGCATTAGAAAATTGTAGCGAAATGCAGGAAGATCCGCAGCGGATAGGCACTTGGTGCAGGGAGTGGCAACTGTCCCTTAACATAGACAAATGTAATGTATTGCGAATACATAGAAAGAAGGATCCTTTATTGTATGATTATATGATAGCGGAACAAACACTGATAGCAGTTACTTCTGTAAAATATCTGGGAGTATGCGTGCGGAAAGATTTGAAGTGGAATGATCATATAAAATTAATTGTTGGTAAGGCGGGTACCAGGTTGAGATTCATTGGGAGAGTGCTTAGAAAATGTAGTCCATCAACAAAGGAGGTGGCTTACGAAACACTCGTTCGACCTATACTTGAGTATTGCTCATCAGTGTGGGATCCGTACCAGATCGGTTTGACGGAGGGGATAGAGAAGATTCAAAGAATAGCGGCGCGTTTCGTCATAGGGTTATTTGGTAACCGTGATAGCGTTACGGAGATGTTTAATAAACTCAAGTGGCAGACTCTGCAAGAGAGGCGCTCTGCATCGCGGTGTAGATTGCTCGCCAGGTTTCGAGAGGTCTGGATGAGGT